>NC_051309.1:69001383-69304413 GCF_015220235.1 Choloepus didactylus
CACTACTAAATGGAGGAATGACTGAAACCCCACACGTACTTGCAAAGCAGCATTGTATTTCTTTACGATACTTGAAAAGTAAGGAAACCAACAGACAGATGAAGATGGGTTATATTTTGTTACCAAGCTATGTGCACAAGAATTGCCTTTCACCTGTTAAGCTGGTATCAACATTGCAGAATGGATTTCAGCAGCTTGAAAGAACATGTAGGAGGCAAAAACAAAATACATTTTTAAAAAATCTTACAAAATTGACATTTTTTATAGTACAGAGAATAATAGTTTGTGTGTTGATTGGAGGGGTGAAATCAACATGACCGAGAAGACCTTAAGTATGAATACAAAAAGTTATTCCAGAAAATATTATCCAATTGATTTCATTTATGTCTTCTCTCTAAATACAACCAAGAGTGATAAGTGATGAAAATGTGTCTAAATAAAACTTTAAAAACATAAAATATTTAAAAATCTAGGGTATAACAAAGCCAGGTGACATAGTTTAATTAGCAGCATTTTTATCATGGAAAATAGTACATCTTAAAATTGATGGCATTTCAGATTTGATAAAATACAATATTATAATATATATATAATGTACATGATTTTTTGATTAATATCCAACTTCTCCACTTGATTGTAAGCTCCATGTGGGTATGGATTCTTTATTTACAATTCTAACCCAGAATCTGCCACAATGTTCAGCACATAAAACAGGTGAACTTCCTATCATACAAAAGTATAAATAAAATGTGCCTCACCTATTTCATTATTTAAATTATTAAACCTAAATATTCTCAGAGTTAAAATTCACTGCCCCAGCAAATAAGAAATTATGCCTTCAAGAGCATGTTGATCTCCTAAGGCTTCCATTGACTATAGAGTCTTCTGACTTGGGCACATTATGATGTTTTTGGTTGTGACACCTATGGACCATTTCAATTCCTAGGCATAGTAATATTACCAGGGCATCATAAATTTAAGAAACAAGTGTTCCTGGCGTTAAATCACATCATCCACCAATTCTGACGATTGTTCACTCACAATCCTTCAAGCACTTCTAAATGGGTACATCACTCTCTTCACTGTTTAGTTGGCTTTTGCATTTCTTTGGCCTTCTTGAAATATTTAATATATTTCCCCACCTGCATCTAAAAGACCCCTGAATATCTTTTCATTGGATCCTTTATATTCCTATTTAATTCTGTTCTACCTTTTTGTTTGTTGAAAGAATGCTATACCCTTTTCATAATTTTTTAAAAAATTCTTGTATGCCAGAATCACAATTGTTATAGACATTAAAATTACATCTGACTGGATTCGGGATATTTTTCCATAACTTGATTTTGTCAAACTCTATAATTGTAGCATTGAAGTCACGCTGATCATGCATGGCATAGCACGAACTTGTTAAGTAAGTTCAAACTCAGAAGTTGTAATTCTCAAATGCATGAGAATGCAGTTAACTTATAAACATTACACAATAGCTATATGGAAACCAGTGACAATATAATAACTCTATGTGTTACTTGTTTCATCAGCTTGTGAACAGATAAGAAATCACATGGGCAGCTTACTCCTAGAGCAGGTGGGAGAGCATCAGTTTTCAACAAAGTCCCAGGCCTGGCATATCAGAAGATTTCACGTTTTCTTCAAAACAAGTCTGCCCCCACTGGTTGCCACCACTGCTGTTGCTGCTGAATACCTCTGGTCATTGTCACTGCTCTACTCACCTTTATATTCTCTATTTGAGCCTCTCAGTGTACTGATGCTTTCCTGGATACCATGATCTTCTGCTATGAGATGCAGTCATTCTGATGAATGCCCCTGCTTATGTACTCAAGTCTTAGTGCCAGATGACTGAAGTGCTCTGTTGGGGAGCTGGGAGAGAACACTGCATTGTCCTTTTAGCTAAACTGTGTGAAAGCAGAGAGAAGCTGTGTTATGCATTTCTTAATGATGTGACATTGGGCTTTTTGATGTATTTTACCACATTCTTCATAGAAATCATAGGCTCTGGGACAGAGGACACATCAGAGGAGTTAATATTTCAGAAAATGAGAAAGCTGGCTGTATGTGAGAAGGTCTAGCTTCCTGTGGTGGCTCTTTCTTCATGTAGAAGCCACCTACCTGACGCCTACCTGTTTCCTAGAACAACTTGACTTCTTAGACTCAAGCTGAAGATCCTACTCATAACTCATAATCCCGAAAATGCACAATTCTGGATGACCATGAGATACAAAAAATATGTTTACCTCTTTTTAGTGGCTTAAGTTCTAACTGGATAAATTCTCTTAAAAGCAATTCTGAAGAATTTATACAATGTAACTATGTATGTCACACAGCTTTCACTTTCACAAGGAAATATGGTTTTCCTTTGATTTGGAGGTTGGCATTGGCCTAGAAATTCCTTTCATTAAGTGTGCATTTTATAGCCAATAGCATCACTTAACAACAATTAAGACTGACATGGGCTAGTGTTTGGGGCACAGGCTTGTCATGTTAGAATTCTCTTAAGTTCTACTGCCACTTCTGATACAGGTTCTTTTTGTGGCTTTAGACCTTTCAGTCTGCCTCTCTGTGTTAGACCATATCAACGAAAATGGTCTAATGCACCTTGCAAGAGGGTTCTGATGCTTAATTATTTACTTTCCAGGCAAAGTTTAGAAGCAGTCTAGAAGAACTGAAGTGCTCAACCAATATCATCTCCTTGTTCCGTGAAGAGATGGTTTTCTGAAGTTAAAACAAGCAAGCTCAAGCCTGAGCAGATGAACTCTCTCTTAGTTGTTTTCCCTGCAATACTTTGGCACTTCTGTGCTAATTAAAGCCATGTAGCTTGGCACAGTCAAAAACAAGCAAACAGAGGGGAAATTATCCATGCCTTCTATGTGGAAGAGATTCCTTATCATTGCTTCCAGATTAGACATTCCCATTAAAAGCACAATTTGTCTCTTCAGAACAATGAATAGGTTTTTAAAAAATTATTATTTGTTTTACTATTATCTAATATAAAAGAACATAGAAAGTGAATATGTGTCCTGTATAACAGCTAGCAATTAACTTTATCTGCTGTGTGCAATACATGGAGAACCTCTGATGCATAGAGAAATCTCATTCAAAATTTCCAGGCTTTTAAAACAGAGTTCCAGAAATTCTCAAACTTCATATAAACAATGAATAACATCTCACCATTCTTTTCAGGGATCTTAAAATCAGAATAGAGAAGAAACATACCACATCAGTAAAAATATAAGATATGAATATATACACACACAGAACAAAGTGTTACGGGAGGCTGTCACAGCCCATGAGGGCCATGCCAGTCCAGAGGCCAAAGAAGACAACGAGCATTTTCTGATACATGAAATTTTATTCAGGGCTTACTTACAGGTGAGAAGTCGTGGAGAGTTCATGACGGTTCTCTCAGGCCGAGCAGGCATCGCATTTGCAGGGAAGACAACTGAGTGATGCAAAAAGGACAGAAAGCCTTTTATAAGGGTTTAAGACAAAGGCCTTCCTAAGGGTGGGGGGAGCATAGATGTGGGAACAGGTCACTCTGACCTGAGAGGTGGTGCAGGAAGGACTAGAATAACACTTGAACAATTACATTTTGCTCTTTTCGTGAGACTGAGAGCCTCTCACTTCCTGCCTGCTTCCCATAAAGTTACATCTTAAGGTCAATTTACCCTTTTTTCTCTTTACTGGCTTAGAAAGATAATAGGTTAAACGTTTAGCTGCCTAGGTCATGCAGACTGCTGTGCTCCAAAGAGCTGCAGGCCTGTTTTGCTTAGACCATGGGTTGCCACAGAGGCAAAAAGCACAGCATACTATGTTTGGTAGAGTTTGTAGTTTTAAAATTATTTTAATGGCCTGGGATGACTGATAAGACTAAGAGATGGAGGAAGCAACTTCCAAACTTTGAAACAATTTTGGCAAAGATATGCAAAAGGAAAAAAATGTCTAGAGAAGAACTGAAATAAGGAATTCAGATATAGTGGTGTGTATCCTGGAGAGGCTAGCTAGCTGTCTAAGAAGACTCAGAGAGGGCTGCTTCCTTGGTGAATTTACTTGGATTCTTAATGTGGATATCACTATTGCAGATCCAGATAGCTTGATGTGAGAATGACTTTGGAATAAATTCATATTATCCAAGCCCAGATTAAAAAAACAGAATGGCAACTTATTAATTCATAATGAGATGTATTAAAGTCACATGAAGAACATTATCTATACAGTCTTTCCTCATAGGCAAATGTATGCAATTAACCAAATAATAATCAGAAATTTGAGTCTTCACTTACAATTCTTTTGTATATATACCTATACTTCCGGGACCCTCAACTGTTGTTCTACCAGAGAATTTCTGTAAATATTCCTATTCCCTCTCCCCCATCATTTCATAATAGCAACTATCATGTTACATCACAGCCTTTCAAAAATACTGTGAACTACTGATTGTACACTTTGAATGATTATCTGGTATGTGAATATATCTCAATAAAATTTCATTTAAAAAAAACAAATTTCAAAAAAGTTTCAAGGTTAGTACCATGAACAAACATACTGATACAGTTCACATGCCAGGTTTCTGCATAAAAGAGAGAGTTAAATGCTTTCTCCCAAGATATTCTCATGGCTTGTTCTCTCTGTCATCTCATCTGGGTCTTTTTTCAAATAATACATCCACAGAAAGAATTTGTCTGATCACCCTATTTAAATTAATTCTCTTACCCACTACCCAGCATTCTCTCTAATCAGCTATGTTTAACATTTATTACTATCTATATTTTATTTTATTAATTTTTGTGTCTGCCCTTTGTCCCCATCCAAGAATGAACACAGGTATTAAGTATATTTTAGTCTCTATCTCTAGCATCAGATCAGTACCTGGTACATAGTAAGTTCCAGTAAATATTTGTTGAATTCACAAATGAATGAGTATTCCCATAACTAAAGTTAAACAAGTTAGCAATCCCAGGTAATCAAATAGTCATTGTTTATTATTGTGTTTCTTACTGCATTTTAATTGGGCCTTCTGTATATAATAATTCATTACTCCAAAATGCTGGATCAGAAAGTCCAAAGTCCTTCAATTTTAATTGTATAATAATAATACAAATAATAATAATGTTAATTGAAATAAAAATAGCAAAGGGATAAAAGAGTTGAATGATTTCTCTGGGCCAAGAATTGTGTGAAATGCTCTCTCTCTTTCTTTTCTCTTAATCTTACTATCAATTGAATCTGCCAAATATTTATAGGAAACCATTATGCAGATGAAAAAACTGAGGGGCAAAAGTGAGATTTCCCATCGTCCACAGCTACTAAAGGATGAGCTGGAATTGAAGAATGACAAATGGATTTAAGTGCCTGAGTTATGACACTCTGCTAATGTATTTATTTATTTAACTTATAGTTGAAATGTATTGTTTTTATTTTATGCAAATCCATTCTATTTGTCTTATAAAGGAACTTTTTAATTTTCTAGTTACATGAAGCAATCAGAGGGTGAGAAAGAGAGAAAAGAAAAAGAGAGAGTTTTGAGTGCTTGCTTTTCCTCTCTTTAAGTTAAAGGAAATTCTCTATTCATAATCACCCAAGGAGTAAAATGTTTATTTCTTTTAAAGAAGATATATTGGTATCTTAGATTAAATTACCTATGGAATCCAAATAATAACCACCCTATATTGAGATGTAGTCTTATAATTTTGTAATTAAACTTTTTTGCATTGGCTTGAAAATAGACCATTTATTTGAAAATCCCAGGATTCCATAATGATACAATTTTATTTTCTGATTGCTCTGAAATTATTCTGATGAAAATAAATTCCTTTGATTTTTATTTTGCATCTTCATGCAAATCCAGTTCTTCTCTTGATGGGTGGGCTTCCTATGAAGAATTTCACCAAAAACCTTGTTACCCTGTTTCAAACTTGATTATACATTTATGTATTTTCTATATGCAAGCATGAAATATTTTAATGATATATCTGTGTCTGTTATTTATGGCAGATGTTCCATGATGACACAAATTATAAAAATGTCATCCTTTATTCAGGACATGCTTATCCACAGCTTGATTTCTTTCTAATGTCTTGAGTTATTCTACTATGAGGGAAATGTAACAGGAGGTTCATTTTTGGATATTGTTTTGTACGTAGATTAAGTTTTAAAACTGCTTTCATAATTAATGTACTCACAATGATCCTGCTCCCTTAGGAATTTGATTTTTCTCTCAATATAAGTTTATCATTGGGCTATTAGAGAAAGGTAGTATGCTATAATAACTTCTTTGGGAACAAATATTTGCATGAGGACTTAGGATAACAAAACCATTAAATCTGACAAATAGCTTAACTTTGAGGCTTTTATGTAACTGTATTTTGTACTATTTTTTTCTACTTGTATAATAAGGAAAAAAGCAGATTCAAAAAATTTGAGAAATTGGACTTCTATTTTAACATAATGTGCTTGAATGTTATTTAGGTAATAAAATTAACCACATAAACTGTAGGTTCTTATAACTTTTTTAGTTTCATAGTATTAATTTATTTGGCATGCAGGTGGGGTGATGTTTAGTTACTAACTGATCAATCCATTTGGCAAATATTCATTTGAAGTATCTATGATGTGAAACAGACAGATAAAAAATTTAAAAAGATAATTCTTTCTATAACAGTGGTTGATGATATAGTAAAATAGAAACACAGATAGGAGACCTCAGTCAACATGGTAAACTGAACTGATATAGATTCACTTCAAAGCCATCAGAATCTTAAGCCTCATCAGGAAATGGTTGCTGTTTCCAAATTGGCACTACCCTCAATGGATTGACATCCCTGTACACAAAAACCCCCATAAAGGTCTGGCAGTAGGAAAACGTGGGGCTGTAGCAGAGTGTAGCATGAAACTGCCCCACAAAATGTCTGTACAATCAATGTATTCAGGATTCCAAACAAATAAATAACTGCTGAGAATAAGCTTATGATTAAAAATTACAAATCAAGAAAGAAAAAAATCACTGAGAGATAGTTTACAGTTACAAAAAAATAGGGAGCATACTTTAAAATATGTCTGTTAAATTAAAAATAAGATTTAATAAAACTAGTATAGGATGTTATGCAAAAACAAAAGGCACATGAAAAGAAAAAATTGAAATTAAAAATGAAAAGCATAGTAGTAAAAAAATTAGACAGGTGAAGACTAAACTACCATAGCTGAAGAAAAAATTAGGACCCATGAAAATCTGAGTACATTTCCAGAGTACAGCATAGGAAGGTATGGAACCTATAAAGAGAAGTTCTGATCTGCATTTAGTAGGAGTGCTAGAATGAGGCAGAGAATGGGGAAGAGATACAATTAATAAAAAGAATGGCTGAAGAGAGAGAAAAGACATGAAACTTCAGAATTCAAAATCACATCTAGTTCCAGGTAGAAGTAAAACCAAATCCATACCTGAATATGTTATAATAAAACTTCAGAATAACAAAGTTAAATATGTTTGCTTTGTTCTTTTAAATTACAAGGAGGAAAACACAGAGTCTTTGGAAAGGAATGTCTCTGACTAACTGTAGGCTTCTCATGAGCAACAGATGCCAGAGGTATCTGGACCATATAATAAGTAATCCCAAAATTCTAAAATGAACTAAGCTTTCATTGAAAGAATGGGTGAATTTTATAGATTAGTAGAATTTATTACTCACAGATCCACTTTGAATAAACCACTAAATATTATCTATAAACAAGAAGAAAATTAAACACAAAGGAAGGATCTGTGAGCAACAAAGCAAGGGTACACAAATAAATAAGTGAAATATTTGGCAAATAGAATTCCTGACTTGAATTTTTAGTAGTAGTAATAGTGGTAAAAATAATTTTAAGATAAAAGTTAATGGATCTACAATAAAAGTAATACTTCCCTAAAGAATATAAAAAGGATGTCTGCAATTCCCTTATTATTCAGGGGGAGAACAGAAATATCAGATAATTCTGAATATTGTTACAGTGAGTATGAATGCTAAAATGTTTATATTCATCCCAATAAATAGATTAAAAGGCATATAACTTTGAAACCAATGATGGATTTCCAACACACACACACACCCACACACACAGAAGAAAATCAAAATTTTCAAGTAGAAGGAAAGAATTCTGAAAATAATGCAAAAGAAAGTCTTGGTAATTGTAAGCCACAAGGTAAAATGATAAAATTAAATGAAAGTGCCCTTATATTGGGAGGTACATTGATACATGTGATATATGTGATATCCAATTTATAGGCAACATGCCAACTACATAAAAGAGCGATGACAATATGGGATGAGTTTTTGTAGGAGGTTAGATTTTATCTTAGCTATTGATAATAATACACTAATAAGAGCATCAACTTCCAAAGAAAAGCAGAATTAATCTGGGCCAGATTTAGGGTATATATGTGAAATAGATATTCTAGCTAGTATAAACTAATGCCTAGTATGGGTAAGGGCAGAACTTATTCATCGTATGGTGAGAGAAGTGACAAGCACGTTGGTATATTTCAAGTAAAACTCTGAGTGCTGTAGAGATAAACAGGATTCAATTTGTGGAAGATTTGCCTTAGAGTATTAATACCAGTAGTGGCAGCAAGTTGGAAACTTTAGTCAAACCAACCGATGTGAATTTGTATATAGAATAAATGTGGAACCTGATGTAAGTTATTTAAGCTCTCCAATCTAAAATCATTTCATATGGAAAAATAATAATACATACTTCATGAATGTATTTTGTGTATTAAGCAAGATAATTTTTAAGAGCTTGATCTATTATCTGAAAAATGGTAGGATCATGGAAAATGTTAGCACTGATTTTTTATAATGTAATTTCTTTTGTAATGTAGTAGTTGAAACATTCTAAGTTTTTTCTTTGGGATGAGGAGAATGGTGTTTTATGATGGTAGATAGAAGGGATAGTTGAGAATGAGATCATTAAATCTGCATGTTAGGGAGGTAACTCCAGACATGTTATCTGCAACAGATTGAACCACTAGACTGAATGTTCCATGAGGGAAGCTAGTTCACTTTTTTTTTCTTAAATGCAATTTTATTGGTATATAATCACATAACATACAATCATTCAAAGTGTACAATCAGTTGTTCACAGTATTGTCATATAACTGTGTTTTCATCACCACAATCAAACTTTGAAGATTTTCATTACTCCAAAGAATGAAACAAAAATTAAAATAAAAAAGAACGTCGAAAACATCCCATTCCCCACTCCCCATTGTTCATTTACTTTTTTGGATAAGATTTGTTCACACACCATACAATCATCCAAAATATACAATCAGTTGATCACATTATCATCATATAGTTGTTCATTGATCGCCCCGATCTATTTTTTTAACATTTCCCTTGTACCAGAAAAAGTGATAGTAAGAATAAAAAAAACATGAAAAAGGAACACCCAAATGGGCCTCCCCACACTATTTTTCCTTTAGTCTTTTTAATAATTCATATTTATTAAGATATATTCACATACCATGCAGTCATACAAAACAAAGCATACATTCAATTGTTTACAGTATCATTATATAGTTGTGCATTCATCAAAATTAATTTTTGACATTTTCATTACCCTACACACAAAAATAATAAGAATAAAAATTAAAGTGAAAAAGAACAATTAAAGTAAAAAGGAACACTCGGTGACTTTTTTTTTCCTTCCCCCATTTTTCTACTCATCCATCCATAAATGAGACAAAGGGGAGTGTGGTCCATACAGCTTTCCCAATCACATTGTCACCCCTCATAAGCTACATTTTTATACAAGTGTCTTCAAGGTTCATGGTTTGTGGGTTGTAGTTTGATAGTTTCAGGTATTTACTGCTACCTATTCCAATTCATTAGGACCTAAAAAGCATTGTCTATATTGTGCATTAGAGTGCCCACCAGAATGACCTCTCGGCTCCTTTTGGAATCTCTCTGCCACTGAAGCTTATTTCACTTCCTTTCACATCTCCCTTTTGGTCAAGAAGATGTTCTCCATCCCATGATGCTGGGTCTAGATTCCTCCCTGGGAGTCATATTCCATGTTGTCAGGGGGATTCACTCCCCTGGGTGTCAGATCCCATGTGGAGGGGAGGACAGTGATTCCACCTGACAAGTTGGCTTAGCTAGAGAGAGAGGTTCACATCTAAGCAACAAAGAGGCATTCTGGGGGAGGCTCTTAGGCACAGTTACAGGGAGGCCTAGCCTCTCCTTTGCAGAAACAGTCTTCCCAAGAGCAAGTCCTGTGGTAGAGAGCTCAGCCTATCAAACCACCAGTCCCCTATGTCTGTGACCACATCAGCAACCATCAAGGTGGGGGAGCCTAACATCCCTGCATTCTCCACCAGCTCCTCAAGGGGGCTCTGCATATTTTTTTCATTGTTTCTTTTTTTTAATTAACTCTTTTTTTAAATCAACTATATTAAAAAAAATTTTTTTAAATACAATTAAAAGAAACATTTCAAACAAACCATAACAAGGGAGTCCAACATGTTTCTACTCTACCCCAAGAAAATAACCTAATATATCACATTTCTGTGAACTTGTTCCTACCATACCCATCAGAAATTAACAAGCCATAGTCATTCCTGGGCATCCCAGAATGTTAAATTTACCCATGATAGCATGTCTGTTCTTATTGGGTTATGTTCCCCCTTCATTAATTGCTCTCTCTTGCTAGTTCCCCTACATTCTACATTATAAACCATTTATTTTAGGAGTGTGTTGTTTAACCTCCAGGTGTTTGTGAATTTTCTAAGTCTCTGATGGTTATTGACTTCTAATTGTATTCCATTGTGGTCAGAAAATGTGCTTTGAATAATTTCAAGTTTTTAAATTTACTGAGGCTTGTTTTCTGTCCCAGCATATGGTCTACTGTGGAGAAAGTTCTGTGGTCACTAGAGAAGAATGTGTATCCTGGTGATTTGGGATGTGATGTTCTACATATGTCTGTTAAATACAATTCGTTTATCAGATTGTTTAGATTCTCAATTTTCTTATTGGTGTTCTGTCTGGTTGATCTATCTATAGGAGAGAATGATGTGTTGAAGTTTCCCACAATTATGTGGAAACATCCATAGCTTTCTTTAGTTTTTCCATTGTTTGTCTCATGTATTTTGTGGCACCATGACTGGGTGCATAAACATTTACGATTGTTATTTCTTCTTGTTGAATTGTCCCTTTTATTAGTATGCAGTGGCCTTCTTTGTCTCTCATAACATCCTTGCATTTAAAGTCTATTTTATCTGAGATTAATATTGCTACTCCTGCTTTCCTTTGGCTGTATCTTGCATGAAATATTTTTTTTCCTTCCTTTCACTTTCAATTTATTTGTGTCCCTGTGTCTAAGATGAGTCTCTTGCATGCAACATATTGGTGGTTCATATTTTTTGATCCATTCTGCCAATCTATATCTTTGAATTGGAGAGTTTATTCCATTTACATTCAACGTTATTACTGTGAAGGCATTTCTTGAATCAGCCATCTTATCCTTTGGGTTATGTTTGTCAGATATATTTTTCCCCCTCTCTCTTATTGTCCTTTAATGAGCCAATATTGAATCTCTTTAGTACTGAACCTTTCTCCATCTCTCTCTCTCCTTTCTTTGTTTCTCTGTCGGTAAGGCTCCCTTTAGTATCTGAAGTAGGGCAGGTCTTTTATTAGCAAAGTCTCTTAGCATTTGTTTGTGAAAAATTTAAGCTCTCCCTCAAATTTGAAGGAGAGCTTTGCTGGATAAAGTATTCTTGGCTGGAAATTTTTCTGTCTCAGAATTTTCAATATGTCATACCACTGCCTTCTTGCCTCCATGGTGACCACTGAGTAGTCACTACATAGTCTTATGTTGTTTCCCTTGTATGTGGTGAATTGTTTTTCTCTTGCTGCTTTCAGAACTTGTGCCTCCTCCTCAGTATTAGACAGTCTGATCAGAATATGTCTTGGAGTGGGTTTATCTGGATTTATTCTATTTGGAGTTCACTGGGCATTTATGCTTTGTATATTTATATTGTGTAGAAAGTTTGGGAAGTTTTCCCCAACAATTTCTTTGAATACAGTTTCTAGACCTTTACCCTTCTCTTCCCCTTCTGGGACATCAATGAGTCTTATATTTGGATGTTTTATTTTACGTATCATATCCCTGAGGTCTATTTCAATTATTTTTATTGTTTTCCCCATTCTTTCTTTTGTTCTTTCATTTTCCATTCTGTGGCCCTTGAGGTCACTGATTCATTGTTCAGCTTCCTCTAGTCTTATACTATTAGTATCCAGAATCTTTTTAATTTACTCAATAGTTTCTTTTATTTCCATAAGATCATCTTTTTTTTTATTTACTCTTGCAATTTCTTCTTTATACTCTTCTGGGGTCTTCTTCATGTCCTTTATATCCTGTGCCACGCTCTTCTTCATGTCCTTTATATTCTATGCCATGCTCTTGTTTGACTTTAGTTCTTTGATTAATTGCTCCAAGTACTGTGTCTCCTCTGATCTTTTGATTTGGGTGTTTGGGTTTGGGTTCTTCATATCAACTGTTTTTTTCATATGCTTTAAAATTTTCTGTTGTTTTTTGCCTCTTGGCATTTGCTTAACTTGATAGGGTTCTTTTAGGATATGTCGGATTATTCAAAGACTAATCTCTAATTTGTCAGATCTACAGCTTGGTAGAGTACAATTTCTCTAACTAACCAGCAGATGGCATCCACAAGTTTTGTGGTGTGTGGGGGTCAGATTCTTGTGGGGTCCAATTGGTGCACCAAGTTTGGGTGTGTTGTTGGTGCTGTCCACCCTGAATGTGGGGCTTGTGTCTGAGTGGTTAGGGAGGGAGGGCAGCTTTAATAGTCAAACCTCCCAGCTGTTCCTGGAGATCTAAGGCTGTTGCAAGGATCTAAACCTTCATTTCAGTCTCACCACAGATTGTCTCTCCCGCTGGCCTACAAGTACTTAGTATTGGCGTATGGTCCCTGGGATTTCCAAGTGACTCCTTCTTTGAAGCTGTGCCCTTCTAGGGCCTCTGCTGAGGGAAGGTTGTGCTACTTCACAAGTGCATGCTGTCCCTCAGTGGAAGTTCTGTGCCACCAAGCTGTGTAGGGCCGTTGCCAGCCTGTTGTAAGGATGACTGTATGAGGCATGTTAATTTCCCCCTTTTTGCACAGCTCCACCTTCCTAGCTCTGGGACAATTGGCTGTGGGTAGGCAAAAGGCTATTGTCCATGCCCGATATTGTGGCATCTGTGTGTTGCTGGAAACACTTCCCATCACACTGGGTTTTTTGGTGCAGCTCTGGGCTGTGGCTCCAGCTCTGGGCAGGAGCATTTCCAGCCTGCCAGGAAGACGGCTGCAAGGGGTGTGGTTATTTTCCCCTTTTGGCTAATCTCTGCCTGCCTCACTCTGAGACAATTAGCAGTGGGTACACAAAAGGCTATCTTCCATGCCAGATATTCAGGCATTTGTACAGCCTGTTCTTGCCATGCTTCACTGTGCGGTCCTTGCTGCAGTGTCTGAAGCTGCTTTTGTTTTTTTTTGTTTTTTTTTCAAAGAACTAGTCCACCTCCTAATGCCAACCCATGGTTTCCCCACACCACAGCATGGCTGCCAGATATGCAGCAGGCTTATTCTCTCATTTCAGAATGCAGATTCCTGGTTTCACCAAGTGCACAGTCCCTGTGGATTTAGCAGACCTTGTCCAGCTGATGCTTCACTGGAAATGGTGCTCTGGGTCACTTTCTGGCTTTTATCTAGTATTTTTCACAGAGCTGTCTCTTCTAGGTGCCATCTTAGGTTCTCCTAGTTCACTTTTATGTTCCCCAATTCACTACAGTGCCATCATATAGTAAGTGCCTAATTAATATTTTAATATAAACATGCATAAATTGAAGTCCAGAGAGAGGTAGCCTCCAAGACATGATAGTTAGCCTCAAAATATACATTAATTGAATTAAACTTCAGCATTATGATAATCAAATCTAATTAAATAAATGTTACTCTGAAGAGTTCATCTGTGGTAACACAAATAAGCAAACTCATTTATGTATTGATAAACCACAGACTCTTTGTAAGATTGTTATGTTAAATGGAAAAAAAAACTATATAAAGTTAATATATAACCATGCATTCTCCCAGAGTCTCTTATTTTGGAGGTGGAGAGTATACAGAAAAATATGAAAGTTGTGGCACGTTTCTATAACTTTACTGGAAGTACATGGTCATTGATAACTTGAAGAGGAAAAATTTTCAGAACTTCAACATTTATATGTAATGTAGTAAATATTTCCTAAAATTAATCTACATGTGATCATCACTTTCTTTTTTCCAAACTCTCCTTTCACAATTGTAATTTTCCCATTTTATAATAAAAGGAAGTATCTTTAATCTATCAATGATGCATTGCTTTAGAAGGGTAAGAACAAAATAAAACTCTAAAGCACCAAAGACACTACTGAAGAAGTCTCAGCCGTGGATGAGGGCCCAGTGATTATAAAACACAGAGAGTGTCTTTAAGTTACATTAAAGGGGGTATTCCTATTTTCAAACTCTTGCAAGGTCACATATATGTGTGTTTGTCTGTTTGTCTGTATATTTATCTATTTATAACCTAATATTCCTATTCATCTATCTTTGTATGTCTCTATCATCTCTTTATCTATATACTCAGAAATAAGAGAGTTGTACCAAGCAAGCATATTAATATATTTACTTGAATGGATAATAAAAGGGTCTTTTTCTGATAGAGATAAACTCTCACTTGCCTTATCTTTTTGATAATGAAGGCTTTCTTTTCTATTAAGTGGAATGGTGCATATTTTCCATGTACTGGATGACCTAAATCTGTAGCTCAAAATACTTCCATGGAAATATATTTAAAACATATTTTCAATAATAATATAATAATCCAGAAGTATATGCTTTGAAAATATTAAACTTATTTATTTTAGATGTAGCATTCAAAGTCAGGAAAACAGAAACCTTTCTATATATTTTAAGCAGAAATAGAGTTAATATAGGAAATTCGTTGTTTATAAAATCATTAAAAGGAATGGATGAAAAAGAAGATCAGGAAAACTACAGGAAACTATTACCAATGATTGTATTTGCCAATTGCAATAAGGAAGTTGTTTTGCAGGAAAATGCCTTGAACTCACCCAAATATTTGTGTCTATTTCAGCCTACATCTCTGCTAGAGAAAAATGTGGTTTCTGTATCTAAATCTCATGCAAATGCATCTCATTGGAAGAAGCTACCTCAGGATTCTACAGTAAGTACCTTTTAGAAATGTACTTCCCAGACTTCCAGCCTCTGTGATAGGTCCAATAGAATAAGACAAGGCAAGAATGGTTTATTTGCCAAAAGGTAATTTGGCACACCCATTGAATTAATAAATGTCACTGATGTATATCTTAACCCTTTAGTTTAGGGATTAAGCAAGAAAGAAGTTTGAAGATTAGTGTGCTTGATTATACGTTTATTTTTCATCCTCTATGACACTTCTGGTTTCTATGTCCTCTCAACCAGTATTTTAAGTTTCTCATTTTCCTTATATTTTTATTTCTGGCTCTCTGATTTGACCTCTCTCTAAGTCCTTTTAATATCTAGAAAGTTGTTTCAAAATTCATAACTGTCAATGTTATGTGCTTGACCTGGAGGTTGTTGTGTTGCTGCTGTTTGTCAAGGCACTATTTCTTCTGTTATTGTCCAGTGGTTTCTGCACAAAGAGTTACATATACATGATATCATCTTTTCTTATGTGTTTTATATGTTGAGAGACCTGTCTTCTGTGGCTGCACCTTTCAGGATTATTTACAATGATGCAGAAGCTACTGAGATGTTCTTGTTAAAATTTATACTAATTTTATAGATGTGACTAAAGCTCCAAAACAGAATTAACCTGATAGATCATTATAGCTATTGCTTTATATCTGTATTCCATGAAATTATGATTGAATGGACTTAAGAATGGTATTTTGAACTAATCTTTTAGTAACTTAATAAATATTATTAATATTAAAAATAGCAATACTAGTGAATGCTTAATATATACTAGATATGGTACTAGATAATTTACCTGAATTGAGTGATTTATTCTTCACAATAAACTATTATTATTCTAACTCAGGCACAAAAAAATTAAATAATCTGCTCAAATGTCACAGTGAGTGAGTGATGAATTCAGAATACATTATAGAGAATATGCCCCTGGAAACCAGTTACTTAAACATTGCACTTCTTTATTTTCCATGAACTTATTTAATATAACTTCATTTAATATCTTACAAACTAGTGCTTATCTGGTCCCATTTTGACACTAGCTCTTGACTTTTTCCACAGATTCAGCCTCCTTATCCCACTTAGATCAAAATATAAACACTGCAGGGCCCTAAGACCTCCTTCACGGACCTACCCTTAGTTGCCTCATACACTCTTCCTTCCCTCATTCTACTCCTTAGTCCTTTCCTTTTATTATTTCCTCTGCCAGGAGAAAATTCATTTAATTACACCCCATTCAAACATCTCCTCCTCACAGAGGCATCCAGTTCAACCTCACCTTAATCACTGATTTCTGTTTCTTCTCTATCCTTGTTCCATGCTTTTTTATTGCAACTATCTAGTCCTGATGATATTTATATCATGATATATATATATATATATATATATATATATATATATATATATATACACATACATATGCATAAGTGCCCCTCTCTCCATCCATGTAAGCTCTTTCAGGGTAGGTAGTTAGTATGTTGCTGATGCACTACATACCTGTATTTAGAATGGTGCTTGAGACGTAGAATACAGAGTAAAATTTTTTTTGAATGGATGAGCTTCTTTGAACGAATTTCATGGGAGCTCCCTGGAATATTATCTGACTTGAAAATGTACTGAATACATACAATGTCCTTCTCCTACTAGCTTCTGCATCTTGACTTCCTTTGACTCTCATTGGAGGACTTTTTTCCATGGAAGAAATCACAGTGCAACTGGGTATCTGACCAACAGATCTTGTACTCTTGTCCAGACATGTCTGAATATATGATAGCAGAACTTAGGCTTGAGTTAAGATCTTGCTTAGTCAACTGTGGTGGACTCAGGAAATTTGATTCTCACTTTCTTACTCTTGAAAATTTTCCTTTGAAATGGCTTCTGAGTACTTGTGACTTGTCAGACTTTTCCATTTAGATCTGGCTTTAAGGTAAGTTCATTATCTGCTTTCTGAATTTGAGTTGGGATGAATGGTACACTGGTCAGGTGCATAAAATCATTCCTCCTTTCCACTTGGCTACTGGTTTTAGTTGTAAGGATGCTGCTTTTATTGTTGTAGTTTTTATTTTATTTTTGTTGTGCTGTTCCTTTCTCTCCATGTATCTTCTGATTTATTTCTTTGTGGGGAAGAGGCAAACAAAGGAATTTTCTTCTGTGCTACTTCTTTAATTTCTCTCCTCATCTTTTAAGGTGATCATAGAACATTGGCATTTGGAGTAGGATGAAGAGCCTACTGGGTTTAACCCTTCTTTCTCAAAGAGGCTTAGTCTCGATCCTCTTCCCATTTCTCTCAAACAATGGAAGGAAAGATCAGTTAAATATTAATATCTAATTTTAATTTTACTTAGTCAAATAAACATTTTCATTAAGATCTACTATTAGTGGTAGATTGTCTCAAATTTTGATATGCTGAGAGAATAATTTGAGGGTCTTGTTACTAAGCCCCATTCCAGACAGAGAAAATCAGAAACTCTGAATATTAGATCTGGAAATTTTTATTTTAACAAACTTCCCAGGAATTTCTTTATCACATTAAACCTGAGAATTATTGATCCATAGACATTTTACTCTGACAAGGCTTTAAACACATTTTTCAACACTTTACAAATTTTTTTGTAAATGGTAATAGAAACAAAATATCTTAGTTGCTAGGACTGCTGTGACAAATATCACAGTCTTGTTGGCTTAAACACAAAGAAGTATTGGCTCATAGATTTGGAGCTTAGAAGTCTGAAATCAAGGTATTGGATTGCCATGCTTTCTCTGAAGTCTGTAGCATTCTGGTGGTTGCTTGCTGGTAATCCTTGATATCCATTGGCTTATAGATGCAACTTTCTCTCCATCATATGGCAGTTTGTCTCTTTCTGTCTCTTCCCCTGGCTTCCACTGACTGCATATGAATTTCCTCTGCTTATACGGACTCCAGTCATATTGGATTAAGACCCATTGTAGTTCAGTTTGGCTTCATCTAAATATGGTCTCTGGAGCTTCCGTTTACAAATGAGTTCATGCCTATAGAACTGGGGATTTGGATGAACATGTTTTGTGGGGGATGTGATTCAATTTCCCACACATGATTTGTAAACGTTTCATTACTTTCATTTCACATTATTTTTAGAAATGTATTTAGTTGATGTTTGAAGAAATCTACATACAAAAATTCAAATTTCTTTTCAGCATTTGTACATCTTAAGTTTTGAACTCAAAATACTTCATTCTCAGGTTGACATGCTGTTTTTAAATTGCTTATACTCCATGCTATCTATGTGTTTTAACCAAAAAGAAAAATTGGCATACTTTGTGATATAACATTTCTTCCTAAATTGTTACTATTTTGATCTTCTCCATGTGGGATTACAGAGTAGATATGTATGGTTTTTTTTAATGACAGTATGCTGTATTATTTCAGGCCACCAACACACTTTCTCTGAAACAATAAATCAAGAGTCATCAATCATTGATTGTGGAAAATTCAATATGTCAATCAAGAAGATGATGCTTTTGTTTGGATGGTAAAGGCAGATTCCAAGAATAATCTTTCCTCATTTATCAGTTTGAGAAAAATATTGCAAGCCCATATCCCTTATTCCATCTATAAAATGTAACTGCATGTAGAAAAATCTTCATTTCATTTGGATGCCTATAAATGTCATATGTTTTGATATATTGAACTAATATTCCCTTATTTATTCATAAACCTGTAGCTTGGAGGATTTTTGTCAATGTATTTGGTTGTTCTACTGATGAATTTCATTCAGCCTCTGAATAGAAGAGTAGCAACTCTGGAAACTCTCCTTTATTACATTCATTTATATTGATATTTAAATTAGTGAATGATGGACATAACATGATAACAACAAAAGACACTTTCTGAGATTGTATTGCTGATAAAAAATATCTAGGATTTTTAATGAAACGAGTAATCATTGGCTTATAACATGCTCATTGCTGTGAACATGCTTATTGATTTGGCATCAGGTGATATGTGACTTGCCAGTCAAATTCACTTGGAACTAGTGTTGTATTATTTCATTAAGTTACCAGGGAGAGTATTGTCTATATCGAGGCCTAGGAATGCCAGCTAGATAAAAATGGTAGTAATATTTTTTAATTATCTGATACTTACAGTACAAATTATTTTTTGTACTCAAAAGAAATAACTCTTTTCTTTTTCTGCTAGCAGTTGTAAAAATTGAGCACAAGCTACCTCAAACTATCAAACTTTTATTCTCCCTTCCTTTCCTAGAAGGGGGGTTCATCTGCTCTGTAGGCTCACAAATAGATATTTAAGGTTCCCATGCTCCTCTGTCATATCCTCTGACTTCCTACTTTCTGAATGGTGGAGAATTGTTCTTTCTTAGATGTAGGAGTCCTATTCTTAAAATATTTTGAGATATTACATACTATGATAATATTATATGATATTGCATTATTATATACTATTATATGATACTTCTAAATTATCATTGAATCAAATCAATTATCAAAAGAAGTTTGATGTATTAAAGAGAGCACTTCATTAGGAGTCGGCATGCTCTGACATGAATTTCATTTCCTTGTGAAATTTTGTAACATCTACAAATACCTGCCTTGTCTACCTTCCAGGATTTTTATGAGGTTCAAAATAGAGAATATAAAGTATATACAAAACTGTAGACTAAAATATTTAGAAAATGTACAATAATAACATTATGCTATATTTTACTTATTAAATATTTGGATTTGCATGCTTTGAATGATTTCTTCTACAGTACTGAAACATTCTGAGTTTTTATGAAATCCAAGCTAAAATTGCATTTGGTAACCATGCACAGACCTAGTTAGTACAAATATAGAGTACGAATCATAATAGATTCAACTTAACAGTTCAGTGATGTTTTATGAACTGAATTTCCTTCTATATTCATGATTCAGTCAATCTCAAGGATCCTGAAAGTGCTTTGGTAATTTTACATGAAACATTTCATACTGACCCTTGAGTAAGACACACAATTTAAGAGTGCTAGCTTATATGAATAAAATTTAGTCCATAAAGTACCATCTTTGAGATAAATTTCCTGTCTTCTTTATGCTAATCTGCCCACAAAGAAAAAAACTAGATACTCCAACATCTTAGTAAAATAAATCATATTGAAGGGTAGCATGATACCTATTTTAAAATGAGTCTTCAGTGTATGACAATATAAGCATCACCTACTAGACTAATTGTGTTTTGAGATTATGTGAAAAAGAGGGATGTTTCTCAGGCATGTTACCTAATATATTAGATAGAAGAAGAAAGAAAGAAGTATGTTTTAGTATGCAGGATATTAAAGTTAGGTATTTTGGTGTGAACACAAGCAGAAGCAGATGTATAGAGGCTCTGAGAACACAGCCAAATTACAAAAGAGAGAAGTTCATGCCTTTAGAGGGAGAGGGAGATGGAAAAAACACATATGCTGAAAAATGACTTCAGGTGGGAGTCTGTGCTTATTTGCTCTCATCAACTTTGTCTTGGACATTTTTGAGTCTTGTCTTCCCCAGGAAAGTTATTGTAGAAGACTCTTGGAACAGTCAGGCTACACTAGAGGAAGAATAGAAAATTTCCAAAAATATGTACGAGGAAAATTAAATCCTGTACATTAGTTAGACAGGGAAAAAGAATTCAAGAACATGTCCTATGAATATTTCTATTATGTATAAAAAATATCTGCATCAAAGTAAAGATAAATTTTAAATATTATATTAAGAATAGAAAGTGTAGCTAAATGTAAACAAGTTTGGATTAAGATATATCAATTATTATGGTTTAATAGTACTTTTTCTTTCAGCCCTGATTTTGTACTGTATATCTTCTGTCTCCAGTGTCTATAACAGTGCCTGGCTCTTTCTTAAGTACTTAATAAGTATTTTCTGAATTGGTGAATTTATGAATAAAATAGGGACATTAAATAGAACACCTGGAGTAAAGCAGTATTTTCAGTGTGATAACTGTGAAAATTTGACCTTATGAGCACAGACTCAACACTTCCCAAGTACTTGCCCATAATAACTTCCCACTGCATTTTCTAACCTCTCTGGGAATGGCTACCCTGCTATGTCATAGATAAGAGAGATTGATTCATTTCATTATTTATTGTAGAATGAATTCCTGAGGTGATGACAATCTCAAATGTTTTTTTAAAATCTAATCTTCCTGTTCATCTAAAATTCCCTAATTCCAATTTTCATAGTTCCCACAGTCAATAAGGGTCTTTGCTGAAACCTGGTGAGAAGAGTTTAATATTCTTGTTTTGAATTTTAATTTGTATGGCTATAATATACATCATACATTGGAAAACTTTTTTTGTTAAGGGACAGGTAGTAAATATTTTAAGGTTTTGCAGGCCATGTGGTCTCTTTTATAAGTACTTATCTCTGTCCTTGTAGCACAAAAGCAACATAGTCAATACCTAAATGATTGAACATAGCTATGTTCCAACAAAACTTTATTTACAAAAACAAAAGGAGAAATAGATATGGCTAATGAGACATATTTTATTGACCCCTGATCTACAGAATATTTAAATTTAAAATGTGAACACCTGAATTCCTACCAGTAAAATTAAAATTTACAAAATAGTTCTCCAAGCCCTAAAATTATCTTTGTTGGACCATTTTCTCCACAAGACTATAAATTCCTTAAGGATAGACTATCAATTCCTTGAGAGTAAGGACCCTATCACCTTCTACTTTGTACCCCTATAATCTAGAAAGGATTATTTCCTATTTTTGACTATATACACCTTTTATGTACTTGGATTACAATTTCTGTTTCAATAAAAACATTCTTCATTTTAGAAGTATTGCATCTATTTTCTCTTCAGATGGATCTCAAAGATTCCCAACTGTTTGAAAAATAAGGAATGGACAATATGACTTAAAAAATTTGTGATCTGTTCTCTTAATTTTTAACAAATACTTTTACTAACCATCCTTACAAGATATATTAGATTATGCTGTATCTAAACCCAACCCCTCATGTATTACTCTCCTCATAGTTGAAGCCAATTTATCTTCCTCTAGGCTCAATATCTCCAGCTTCTACCACCTAATTTAGGTTCTACAAATTGTCTTGCTGCTAGTCCAATCTTGTGTGCCACTTCTGATATTAGGACTTTGGGAAATAAAATATCTCTATGGTCTCTTGTTACTATTATTATCTTAAAATTTAACTTTTGTTAAATGTCCCTCTTTGATTTTGCTTTTATGAGTTACCCAAAATATTGAAGTTTTCCAATGTATGCTGTATATTATAACCATACATATTAAAATTCATAGCCATACTATTAGATGGTGTTCTAGTTTGCTAATGCTGCCAGAATGCAAAACACCAGAAATGGATTGACTTTTTTAAAAGGGGGTTTATTTGGTTACACTGTTACAGCCTTAAGGCCATAAAGTGTCCATCAACAAAGGGTACCTTCACTGGAGAAAGGCCATTGGCATCCAGAAAACCTCTATTAGCTGGGAAGGCATGTGGTGGGCATCTGCTTGCTCCCAGGTTGAGTTTCAAAATGGTGTTCTCCAAAACGTCTGCATCAGCTTCCAACGGCTGTCTTCAAAATGTCTGTTTCAGCTTCAGCTACTCTCTCAGCTCCTATGCATACTTCAAAGTGTCCCTCTTGGCTATAGCAAGCTTGCTCCCTCTGTCTGAGCTTATATAGTGCTCCAGTAAACCAATCAATGCCCACACTGAGTGGGCGGGGCCACACCTCCATGGAAACAATACAACCAGAGTTATTCTCCATGAGTCTTATGGCATAAAAATTTTGGTACTAAAATAAATAAGGAGAGGAGCAAAGATGGTGGCAGAGAGAGGAGTGGAAGCTAGTTAGTACCCCTGGAACAACTAATATACAGAGACAACTAGTAAACCTGGAGTAACTATGGGGAGACAAACATGACTGTCCACTCATCATACACCAACCTGAATTGGGAGGAATGCCCAAGATCGCAGCGTAAAATCTGTAAGTAAAAATTGTGGACACTGTGCCAAGAGCCCCTCTCTCATAGAAGCCTCATGGAGCTAGAGAGCAGCACTCTCTGAACAAGCGAATATATCTCAGCCCAGCTCCAACTGAAGTTTTAATGTCAACCACAGACTGTGAACCCCCAACAAGAAGAGAAAGGCTTTTGGGGACAACTGACCTTGGAGAGTCAGGGGACAGGGAGCCCAAAAGGTTGGCTGCTGTCTCTGGCTGATGGGTGAATCTGGGGGCTTTTTGTCCCTTTCTCTCTATCTCAACCTTGGTGGCTCAGTGGAGAAAGCCTCAGCCATTTTCAGCATGCAGTGCTCTGCTGTAGAGGAAGACTCATCCTTTTTAAAGTTGCAACACTCTGACACAGACAAGGGTGGAAATAGCAGAGTCAGAGAAACAAAGAACCTATTTATATGCAAATGACCTCTCTCTACTGGGCATATCTTCCCAAGAGGAAAGAGGTGGGGCCCAGCTCTACTACCCACCTTCCTTTCAGAACAGGACCCCAGAGCCTGGGGGAAAACAGCCATGGGTCACACCTCCTTACACCATTTTGTAGTGACAGGCTGACAGGCACCACATGCTGGGCAGAAAAGAACAGGGTGTGTCAATCCCCTAGACAAACCATCAGGGAAAACAGATACTGAATATTTCCTCCTTCTGGAACCTGTTCTCATCTGGGAAAACCTGACTGGGGTGGCTAAAGAGGTCAGATGCTTAGACAACAGAAGACTATAACCTACACTAAGAAAAATGAAGTTATGGCCCAGTGAAAGGAACAAACTTACACCTCAAGTGAGATACAGGAATTTAAACAACTAATGCTAAATTGATTCAAAAAATTTAGAGAAGATATGGCAAAAGAGATAAAGGTATAAAGAAAACACTGGGTGTACATAAAGCAGAAATCAAAAGTTTGAAAAAACAACTAGCAGAATCTTTGGAAATGAAAGGCACAACACAAGAGATGAAAGACACAATGGAAACATTCAACAGCAGATCTCGAGAGACAGAAGAAAACACTCAGGAGCTGGAGAACAAGGCACCTGAAAGCCTACACACAAAAGAACAAATAGAGAAAAGAGTGGAAAAATATGAGCCATGTCTCCGGGAACTTAAGGACAATATTAAATAGACGAATGTACATATCATTGCTTTCCCAGAAGGAGAAGAGAAGGGAAAAGAGGCAGAAGCAATAATAGAGGAAATAATCAATGAAAATTTCCCATCTCTTATGAAAGACATAAAATTACAGATCCAAGAAGTGCACATACTCCTAACAGAATAGATCTGAATAGGCCTATGCCAAGACACTTAATAATCAGGTTATCAAATGGCAAAGACAAAGAGAGATTCCTGAAAGCAGCAAGAGAAAGGTGATCCATCATGTACAAAGGAAGCTTGATAATACTATGTGCGGATTTCTCAGCAGAAACCATGGAGGCAAGAAGGAAGTGGGGTGATATATTGAAGATACTGAAAGAGAAAAACCACCAACCAAGAATCCTATATCTGGAAAAACTGTCCTTCAAATATGAGGGAGAATTCGAAATATTCTCTGACAAACACAGTGAGAGAGTTTGTGAGCAGGATACCTGCTCTGCAGGAAATATTAAAGGGAGCACTACAGACTGATAGGAAAAGACAGAAGTGAGAGGTTTGAAACACAATTTTGGGTGATGGTAGCACAGCAATGTAAGTAAACTGAACAAAGATAACTATGAATACGGTTGAAAGACGGATGTTAGGAGCATGTGGGACACCAGAAGAAAAGAAGAAAGATAAAAAGACTGGGGCTGTATAACTCAGCAAAACCTAGAGTGTTCAACAATTTTGATAAAATGTACAAATATGTTTTTTCATGAGGGAGAACAAAAAAATGTCAACCTTGAAAGGTGTTAAAAATAGGGAGGTATTGGGAGAAAAATAAAATCAATGTAAAGTAGAGACTATAATTATGAGAATCAAATGCTTCCTTTAATGTAATAAAGGCAATATACCAAGGTAAATGCAGATAAGAGGGGGGCATAGGGGAGGGGTGTGAGACTCTTGGCATTGGTGGTGTTGTCTGACTTTATTCTACTTTGCTCTAAGGTTATCTTTTCTTCTGTCAGTCACATGCCTTCCCAGCTAGCTTCCTAGCTGTCATGTTTTTTTTCCCTCTTTCTTTTTTCTTTTTCTTTTCCCTCTCTACCTTCTTTGACTCTTCCTCCTGCTTTGTAGAAGAAATGTAGATGTCCTTATATAGATAGTGGTGAGGGTAGTGAACACATAAATATGTGACTATATAGGGAAGCATTGATTGTTTACTTAGGATGGGATGTATGGTGTGTGAACAAAACCATCTTAAAAAAAATGGGTCACTGACAAAAACTTGAGGGCAATATCCTAAGTGAAATAAGCCAGACACATAAAGAAAAATATTGCAGGGTCTCACTCATAGGAACTAATTATAATATGTAAACTCATAGACATGAAATATAAGTTACCAAGATACAGAATTAGGCTAAAGAATAGGGAGCAACTGCTTACTATGAGCAGAATGTGTAACTAGGATGAACTTAAATGTTTGGAAATGAACAGAAGTGATGGTAGCACATTGTGAGAATAACTAACAGCTCTGAATGGTGCATGAATGTGGTGTTAAGGGAAAGCTCAGAGTCATGTATGTCACCAGAAGGAAAGTTGGAGGTTAAAAGATGGGAATGTATAAAACTAAACCTTGTAGTGGGCAATGTCTGAGATTAACTAAAAATATTAGAAATTTCTTTCATGAACCAGAACAAATATATGACACTACAACTAGAAGTTAATAATAGAGGGACACAGAGGAAAAATATATATATACCTATTGCAAACTATATACTACAGTTAGTAGTATTTCAACATTCTTTCATAAACAGTAACAAATGTACTATACCAATACTACAAGTCAATAATGGGGGGGGTGGTTAGGAATATGAGAGGATCTGAGTTTCTTTTTCACTTTTTTCTTCTTTGTCTTTATTTCTTTTCTGTAGTAATGAAAACATCCTAGAATTTGAACAAAAATTAATTGTGGTGATGGATGTACAGCTGTTTGATGGTACGGGGGAAATTGATTGTACACTTTGCATCTTTGGATAATTGTATGGTATGTGAACAATCACAATAAAACCAAAAAAGCAAAAACAAAAACAAAAAAGCAAAAAAAAGAACCACACAGGCCCAGATGTTTGCTTCAACTTAGAGAGACATTTTGAAGCTAGCCATTGAAAGCAGGCTTTTGCTCTGGAGAAGCTAAGAGAGGACAAATGCCCCAAGAGCAACATTTTGAAGAATGCACAGGAGCTGAGAGAGGAGCTGGAAGTCAACCTGGGATCTGCAGATGCCAGCCACATGCCTTCCCAGCTAGCAGATATTTTCCTGGACACCACTGGCCATCCTTCAGTGAAGGTACCCTGTTGTTGATGCCTTACCTTTGGCACTTTATGGCCTTAGGACTGTAACTTTGAACCAAATAAACCCCCTCTGTGAAAGCCAAAATCAATGAATAAATAGGATTTAAATATTATTTAAAATATTCAAAAGACAAAATAGTAGGAGAAAAGACTGCCTTCACAGTAATAGCATTAAATGTTAATGGATTTAACTCCCCAATCAAAAAACATAGACTGGCAAAATGGATTAAAAAACAGGACCTATCTAAAATAGGTTAAAAGTGAAAGGCTGGAAAAAGATGCATCACACAAACAACAAACAAAAAAGAGCAGGAGTAGCTATACTAATATCAGACAAATTGGACTTCAAGTGTAAAGCAATTAAAAGAGACAAAGGACACTATATATTAATAAAAGTGGCAATTCATCAACAAGACATAGTAATCATAAATACTTATGTAGTGAGCAAGAGTGCTGCAAAATACTTGAGGCAAACAGTGACAACACTGAAGGGAGAATTAGATACCTCTAAAATAATACTTGGAGACTTCAATACACCACTCTCATCAAGAGATAGAACATCTAGACAGAAGAAAAATAAGGAAACAAAAGTTTAATAGTATGATAAATGAGCTAAACTTAGGAGACATTTACAGAAAAATGCACCCCAAAACAGCAGTATACATTTTTCTCAAGTGCTAATGGATCATTCTCAAGGATAGAATAGATCATGGGTCACATTCCAAAGCATATCTCAATAAATTTACAAAGATTGAAATTATACAAAACACTTACTTAGATTGTAACAGAATGAAGTTGGAAATAAAAAAACAGGCAGAAGACCAGAAAATTCACAAATATATGGATACTAAACAGCACACTCTTAAACAACCCATGGGTCAAGGAAAAAATTACAGGAGAAATACGTAAATATCTCAAGAGAAATGAAACTGACAACACAATACACCAAAACTTATGGGATGCAGCAAAAGCAGTTCTGGGAGGGAAATTTATTGCCATAAATGCCTATATTAACAAAGAATAAAGAGCAAAAATGTAGGACTTACAGTTTATTCAAACAGCATAATTACATGGAACATTGAATAGGGAGTGAGATGTGGTTTGTTTGCAAAGTTAGTGTGAAGCACTGATACATCCCAGAGTAATTTGGGCAGAGAATAAAAAAGCATTTGAAAAGATGTGGAAATATTATATTTACCCACCTGGGGAACTACTTATATTCTCGCAAACATTGGGGACTATCAGTTTAGTAGGCCAGGCCCTCAATTTTGTGGCTTGCTTTTATGAAGCCTGTTATTGCAAATAAGAGGCTAAGCTTTCTTATATTTGTATGTAAGAGTCACCCTCAGAGAAACTCTTTTGTTGCTCAGATGTGGCCTTTCTCTCTAAGCCAACTTGGCAGGTAAAATCACCACCCTCCTTCCAACATGGGTCATGACTCACAGGGGTGTAAATCATCCTGGCAATGTGGCATATGACAATCAGGGGTGAGCCTGGACCTGGCATCATGGGATTGAGAAAACCTTCTTGACCAAAAGGGGAAAAAGAAATGAAATAAAGTAAAGTTTCAGTGGCTGAGAGATTTCAAATGGAATTAAGAGGTCATTCTGAAGGTTATTCTTATGCATTATATAATTACCCCTTTTTTAGGTTTCAGCATATTAGAATAACTCAGCAAAATACTTCAAATCAAATCCAGCAGCACATTAAAAGAATTATGCACCATGGCCAAGTGGGTTTTATTCCAGGTATGCAAGGGTGGTTCAACACAAGAAAATCAATTAATGTAATACACCACAGCAATAAATCAAAGAGTAAAAACCACATGACCATCTCAATTGATGAAGAAAAAGCATTTGAAAAAATTCAGCTTCCTTTCTTGATGAAAACACTTCAAAATATAGAAATATAGAAGGAAACTTCCTCAACACAATAAAGGGTATATATATAAAACCCACAGCTAACATCATAGTCAATGGGAAAGGAATGAAAGTTTGCCCTTTAAGATCAGCAGCAAGACAAGAATCCCACTGTCACCATTATTATTCAACATCATGCTGGAAGTTCTAGCTAGAGCAATTAGGCAAGAAAAAGAAATAAAAGCCACATAAATGGAAAGGAAGAAGTAAAACTTTCACTGTTTGCAGATGACATGATCCTAGATTTAGAAAATCCTTAAAAATCTTCAGCAAAGCTACTAGATCTAGCAAATGAGTACAAGAAAGTGGCAGGATACAAGAGCAACACACAAAAATCAGCAGTGTTCTGTACACTATCAAGGAGCAATTTGAGGAGGAAATAAAGAAAAAAAATCCATTTTCAATGGCAACCAAAAGAATCAAATATTTAGTGTTCTAATTTGCTAATGCTGCTGGAATGTAAAACACCAGAAATGGATTGCCTTTTATAAAAGGGGGCCTATTTGGTTTCAAAGTTACAGTCTTAGGGCCAGAAAGTGTCCATCAACAAAGAGTACCTTCACTTGAGAAAGGCCATTGGCATCTGGAAAACCTCTGTTAGGAAGGAAGGCACATGGCTGGTGTCTCCTCATTCCCAGATTGTGTTCCAAAATGGCATTCTACAAAATATCTGCATCAGCTTCCAACAGCCATCTTCAAAATGTCTGTCTCTGCTCCAGCTAGATATGAGCTCCTTCTGTCTGAGCTTAAATATTGCTCCAGTAAACTAAACAAGGCCCATGCTGAATGGGCAGGGCCACAACTCCATGGAAATTATCTAATCAAAGTTATCACCTACAGCTGGGTGGGTCACATCTCCATGGACACTGAACCAATAGGTTCCAACCCAATCCACACTAATATATCTGCCCCCAGAAGAATGCATTAAAGAATATGGCTTTTTCTGGGGGACATAAATATACAAACTGGCACATTTAGCAATAGGTTTAATCAGGGAAATAAAAGACAATACACATAAAAATCAAAAATTGCTAAAAGAAATGAAGGAATACCTAAATAAATGGAAAGATATACCATGTTCATGAATTGGAAGACTAAATATATTTAAGATGTCAGTTCTACGCAAATTGATTTATAAATTCCATGCAATACCAATTAAAATCCCAAGAGAAATAAACAATCAAATTTATTATTTCAGAAATAAAAAAATAGTCCAATTTATTTGGGAGGGGGGTATGCCCCGAATAGTGAAAATATCTTCAGAAAGAAAAATGAAATGGGAGGTCTCACACTACCTGAATATAAAGAATATTTAAAAAACTCCAATGGTCAAAACAGCGTGGTACTCACATAAAGATAAGTATACTGACAAATGGAATTGAATTGAGTGTTCAGAAATAGACCCTATCATCTATGGGCAAATGATCTGAGATAAGGCCATCTAGTCAACTTAACTGGGACAGAGCCGCCTCCTCAGTAAATGGTGCTTGGAAAATTGGTTATCCAAATCCAGAAAAATCTAATAGGACCCCTATATGACACCTTACATAAAACTTAACTCAAAATGGATCAAAGCCCTAAACATTAGAGCTAAGACCATAAAACTTTTAGAAGAAAATGTGGGAAAATACCTTAAAGATTTTTTAGACCTTAGACCAAAAGCATGAGAAATGAAAGAAGAAATACACAAATGGGATAACCTCAAAATTGAATACTCTGCACATCAAAGGAGTTTGTTAGGGAAGTAAAAAGGCAATATATGTAATGGCAGACAGTATTTGAAAACCTCTTATCAGCTAAGGATTTAATATCCAGGATATATAAGAGATCATACAACTGAACAAAAAAAGACAAACAACCCAGTTTAAAAATGGGCAAAAGACGTGGACTGACACTTTTCTTAAGAGGAAATACAAATGGCTCAAAAACATGAAAAGGTGCTCAACTTCACTAGCAATTAGGGAAATGCAAGCCAAAACCACAAGATATCATCTCACACCTACTGGAATGGCCATTATAAAAAAAATCAGAAAACCTCAAGTTTTGGAGAGGATGCAGAGATAAATGTACATTATTCACAGTTCGAGGGAATGTAGAATGGTGCAATGCTTTCAAAGACAGTTTGGTGGCTCTTCAGGAAGCCCAGTATAAAATTGCCGTTTGACCCAGCAATCCCATTATTAGGTATATACTCAGAGTAACTGAAGGCTATGATATGAATGGATGTTTGTACACTGACATTTATAGCGGCATTATTCACAACTGCCAATAGAGGGAAACAGCTCATACATCAGTCAACAGAGAAGTAAATAAACTGTGGTATATATGTATGATGGAATATTAAGCAGCTGTAACACAGAATATATTCATGACATGTGCAACAACATGGATGAACCTTGAGGACATTATGCTGAGAGAAATTAGCCAGAAGCAAAGGACAGATACTGGATGGTCTCACCAGTATGAACTAACAATAAATGAGCAAACTCTGAGAGTTCATGTTATCAGGAGGCAGAAAGAGGGTAGAGGTTGGGCATTTGATTTTCAAGAAGTACAGAATGTTCAGCAGGATTGATGATAAGGATTTAGAAATGGATAGCACAACACTATCTGATAGTAGCAAAACATTGTAAGTATGATGAACAAAGCTAAGTGTAAGTATGGTTGAAAAAGGAAGGTTAAGAGCATGTATGTCATGAGAAGGAAAGATAGAGGATAAAAACTTGGATTTTTTTTTATTAAATTCAGTTTTATTGAGATACATTCACACACCATACAATCATCCATGGTATACAATCCACTGTCCACAGTATGATAACATAGTTATGCGTTCATCACCACAATCTATCTCTGAACATTTTCCTTACATCAGAAAGAACCAGAACAAGAATAAAAAGTAAAAGTGAAAAAAGAACACCCAAATCATCCCCCCATCCTACCCCATTTGTCCTTTAGTTTTTATCCCCATTTTTCTGCTCATCGATACACTAGATAAAGGGGGTGTGATCCACAAGGTCTTCACAATCACACTGTCACCCCTTGTAATCTACATTATTATATAATTGTCTTCAGGAGTCCAGACTGCTGGGTTGGAGTTTGGTAGTTTCAGATATTTACTTCTAGCTATTCCAATACATTAAAGCCTAAGAGGTGTTATCTATATAGTGCATAAGAATGTCCACCAGAGTGACCTCTCGACTCCATTTGAAATCTCTCAGCCACTGAAACTATTTCGTCTCATTTTGCATCCCCCTTTTGGTTAAGAAGATACTCTCAGTCCCATGATGCCGGGTCCACATTCTTCCCCAGGAGTCATATTCTGCATTGCCAGGGAGATTTACACCCCTGGGATTCGGGTCCCACTTAGGGGGGAGGGCAGCGAGTTCACCTGTCGAGATGGCTTAGTTAGAGAGAGAGAGGGCCACATCTGAGCAACAAACAGGTACTCAGGGGGAGACTCTTGGTCACCATTACATGCAAAACTTGGATTTCTTGATTTCACAAAACCTAAGGTGGGCAATGATGGTGATTAAATGTAGAAATATAAGAATGTTTTTACATGAGGGAGAACAAGTGAATTTAAACATTGCAATGTGTTTAAAATGGGATGAAATATGGGAGAAATACAGTCAGTGCAAACTAGAGTCTGTAGTTAACAGTAACATTGTAATATTCTTCCATTAATTATAACAAAGGTAATATACCAAAGCTAAATATCAGTAGAGAGGTATATAAGGGAGGTGTATGGAATTCTTTTTTCTCCTTTTCTATTTATTTTATTCTTTATTTAATTTTTTTCCTCTTCTTTCTTTGAGGAAGAAATGCAAAAGTACTCATATAGGTTGTGCTGGTAATGCATAACTATGTGATTATGCTTGGAGCTGTTGATTGTTCACTCAGGATTGGATTGTATGGTGTGTGAATAAAACTGTTAAAAAATAAACATAAAAATGCAAGTACTATAGAAGATGTGGAGAGAGAGATATACCTATTCATGTTGGTAGGAAAGTGGAGATGGCAGTATGGTGGTTCCATAGGAGGCCAAATATAGGGTTGCCATAACCCTGCAACCCTGTTATTTGGTATATACATGGAAGAACTGAAAACAGGGATGCAAATAGGCATTTGCACACTGGTGTTTATTGCAGCATTATTCACGATTTGCAATGGATGGAGATGGCCTGAGGGTATGTCTACAGGTGAAGGGAAGTTGAACTGTGGTGTATACCTACAATGGATTATTGAGCAACTGCAAGAGGGAATGAAACTGTGAGGTTGGTAACAAGGTGAATGAAACTTCAGGACTTATAAGAAACTCATGTTGAGTGGAATAAGCCAGAAATGAAAGGACAAATATTGTAAGTCCTCACTAATATAAATAATTACATTAAATAAATGCTGAGAATTGAATGTGAGAGCATAGGTTATCAGGGAGTAGAATGTGGGCAGAGATTGGGCAACTGATAATGCAGAAGTACAGAATGTTCAATAAGGCTTATTGTAAAGTTTCCTAGATTGTAAGCCCTTACAGCAGGCACGTCTACTCATGAATTTTAACTGTTATTTAAGAGATATTTATTTGGCACAAAATTTATATTCTTTGTAACACACTATCTGACTTAATCTGTATGATCAGTTTATTTAAACAACATAATTACATGGAATCTAGAATAGGGAATGGCCTCTTGTTATTCTGTACAGTTTAATGTAATACCCTGTATATCTCAGAGTATTTGGGGCAAAAGTTAAAAAATAAATCTGTAAAATCCCCTTGAAGGACTGGGGAAAATTGCAGAAACTTCCCCACCAGGTGAATTATTGATATTCTCACAAGCATTAGTGGCTCTTAATTTAATAAGTCCAGCCCTCGGTTTGGGGGCTTTCCCTTATGAAACTTATTCCTGCAAAGGAAAAGCCAAGTCTACTTATAATTATGCCTAAGGATCAACCCCACAGAATCTCTTATGATGCTCTGATGTGGTCTCTCTCTCTCTCTCAGCTAACTCTGTAAGTAAACTCACTACCCTCCCCCCCATGTGGAACATGACCCCCAGGGGTGTAAGTCTCCCTGGCAATGTGGGACTTCACTCCCAGGGATGAGCCTGACTCTGGCCTCCTGGGATTGAGAATGCCTTCTTGAACAAAAGGGGAAAAAGTGAAACAAAATAATGTTTCAGTGGCTAAGAGATTTCAAATATATTCAAGAGGTCATTCTGGAGATTATTATTATGCATTATATAGATATTCCTTTTTAGTTTCTAATGTATTAGAAGAGCTAGAAGGAAATATCTGAATCTGTTGAACTGTAATCCAGTAGACTTGATTCTTGATGATGATTGTATAACTATATAGCTTTTAAAATGTGACTGATTGTGAAAACCTAATGATTGACACTCTCTTTATCCAGTGTATAAGACAAATGAGTTAACAAAGACAAAATAATACATAAATAACATGAGGGGATAAGGGATGTGGGATGTTTTGGGTGTTCTTTTTTTGTTTGTTCTCTATTTTGGAGTAATGAGAGTATTCTAGAATTGATTATGGCAATGAATGCACAATTATATGATGTATTGTGAGTCATTGATTGCATACTTCGGATGGATTACATGGTGTGATGGTTGGGTTCATGTGTCAACTTGGCTAGGTGGCCTAGGTGTGTGGTCAAGTGGGCACTGGCCTGAAGATTGCTGTGAGGATATTTGAGGCTGGTTAATAAACCAACGGGCTGGTTTGTCGGATCATCAGTCAATTGACTGCAGCTGACTGATGACTCATCAAGGGGCGTGCCTTCCACAAGGAGAGAATGCAATTGGCTGGATTTGGTCTGGGTGATCAGTTGAAGGCTTATAAGCCGGATGGTTAGAGAACCTTCACTTCTTCTTCGGCTGCTCAGTGAAGCATTTCCTGGGGAGCTCGTCGAAGTTGCGGGTTTGTTTCCTGAGGAGTTCGTCAAAGTTGTCGGTTCGTTTCCCGAGGAGTTCGTCGGACGTCTTCCTTGGAGTTGACAGCTTGTTGATGGCTCTGCAGAATTTGGACTCGTGCTCTCCCGCAGTTGCGTGAGTCACTTTTACAATTTGATAATCAGAGACATCTCTCATTGATTCTGTTTCCAAGAAGAACCCTAACTAATACATATGGTGTGAGAATATAGCTCTATAAAATTACATATAGAAATAAATAGGATTTAAAATATCTTAATTTCACATGGTTTTATGGTGCAACTCTATGTCATTCTTTTCCTAGCTATGAGAAGGTCCAATTACTTGACCTATTTGAAAACAGTAAACGAGATATTCCTGTTTTGGGAAAAAATTTGTACCAATTTGTATTTCCTTTCCTGCCAATTAATATCAATGAACAACATTTTGCCATTTTATAATGGAATTTCATGGACATTAAAACTAAAGATGAAAAGGCAAGTGCATTCATGGTATGAGAAGAACTGGAAACAATATTTATCCTCACTTCCCATTCTGTGCAACAGAATATTTTATTTTTATTTGTTGGTATAAATTCTGAAACCAACAATCTTTATATAGCTCTTTCAAAAATATGGATTTTCTTGGTACACATATTAATTTAACTGGATATTTGGGTTTAATTGGGATCAAGTAAAAATTATCAGTTTTATGAAACAAGTTGAATGTAAGAACATGAAGTGTAGTTCAAGGGGAATCCAAGGTACAAAAGTCCAGCATTTAGGACCAAAGTCACACTAGTGTGGCCCCTCTCTCTTAGCTAAAATCTGCATATATACTCACCAGCCTCCCCACTATGTGGGTTATGACTCACAGAAATAAGCCTGGCCCTGGCATCCTGGGATTGACAATGCCTTCTTGACCAAAAGAAGTTAGATTAATGAAACAAAGTAAAGTATCAGTGGCTAAGAGATTTCAGACAGAATTGAGAGGTCATTCTGGAAGTTATTCTTGTGCAAGCTTCAGCCAGATATTGCAAATTGCTACAGTATGCCAAGCCCCAACCAACAATATTCCTGAAAACCCTAAAGAATATCTTTGGCTCTATCTAAGACTCTATAAAAGTTTCACCTATTAAGTTTATTTTTTCAGAAACCTGGAATCCACAGATGGGTCCTATGCCTGATAAGCCCTGAAAACCAGAGGTACCAGTCTCTCCAAGAATATCAACCAACTTCATTCTTCTGCCCCATAATGTTATCCCTTTTCAGCCCCAAAAATTTAGAATTGTCATTGCCCAGATGTTTCTGAAGATTGAGAGAATGATTAAATGAGAGGGAGTGTTATAATGGAGAAGTTAGGATTTAGCAAATGATTATGACTAATGACTCATTATTTAGCTATTTCTTTTTAGCCAGAAGGAAATACCTGAAATAGTTAAATTATAATCTGGTAGCCTTGATCTTTGATAATGATTGCATAGATATATAGTTTTCATCTTGTGACCATGTGATTTTAAAAACTTTGCGACTGACACCCTCTATATCCAGTGTATGGATAGATGAGTAATAAAAAAAGACATGCATGAAAAAAAGTCGTCTTTGTACATGCACCATGATTTATGGGGCAAGAACCAATTAAATATAGCTTGCCTTCAGTTGGAATTAGTCCTTGGTAATATGTGAGTTTAATATATGCCAAAAATCTAACTTGAACATATTCTAAATATATCAAACTTTGGGAAAATTTTATGTTTTCTGTACCTCAGTTCTCTTTGCATAAATGGAAAAATAAGAGGACAAATATATCAGTTTTTGAGACTTCACTGGGCTCAGTATTGTCGTATCAAGATGTCTTGTAACTGAGCTACATGCAATGTTAGGAATTTTGATTTATATCTGAAGTTGCATACTGCTAATTTATGTGATTACATGAGATGTTAAAATTCTATGAGATATTAAGATACTGTGAGGTGAAGTATGTGCAGCTCTTAGCCAAGTAACTGATTCATTATGTGTTCATATTTTTCATTATTAAATTTTATTATTATCAGTCATTGCTTCATAAAGTTCTCTTTAAGCAAGTAGAAAGGTCACTTTATTAATGACCATTATGTAATGAGCATTTTAATGTTTCTTCACTGGCCTCTTAAAAACATTTTTTCACAGTTTTAAAAGCATCTTACATGAAAATTTATCAAGGTAATCATTTACTTAAAAAACACCTATATTAAAGGAATTTATTCAAGACATGAGGTATTGTGTGAATGCATGCATAGTTTTGGAAACAGCAAAAAGAACATGGATTGGATTAGCCGTAGTCAGAAGAATCCACTCTAGGAAATAGGTTAACAATATAAGCAAGGAGGTTCTCATGTGAGGAAAAGTGGAGGGTTAAGCATATGGAAAGGGAAGAGGAGATGAAGGAGGAGAGGAGAAGGAGAAGTAGGATGAGAAGTAAAAGGAGGTGGGAGAAGAGCAATACCAAATAAGAGCAATAAAGAAAAAGAACTTTGCCAGTGGGACATCAGCATGATTTAAAGTACTTTCTCCTAAATGATCATTGTGAGTGGACTAGTTCCTTCTTAAAATCAAATCCTTAATATAGCAACAAAATTTTAACCCTTTCTTTGTAATTGAAATAACCTTCTGATATTGACTTGGTTTCCCAAAAGAACTTTTATACAGAGAAGATATTATCTTAATTGGTTAAAAATATTCTGACCTGCTGTGATGACCTCCCTCCCCTTTTATTAGAGAAGTTGTGGGTTTACAGAACAATCATGCATAAATTACAGGATTCTCATATACCACCCCACACCAACAATTAGTGTTGTTATGGCACATTTGTTACATTGATGACACATTGATAGCACATTATTATAATTGTACTATTAATTAAAGTCTGGTTTAACTTAAAGTTCACTGGGTAGCATAGTTCCATGGAATTTTTAAAAAAATTATTCTATGACCGTATATACCATTTAATATTTCCCCTTTAATCATATTCAAATATAATTTCAGTGGTGTTAATTGTATTCACTAAGTTGTGCTACCCTCACCACCATCCATTACCAAAATATTTCCATCATTCCAAGTAGGAACCCTGTATATGTTAAGCCTTAAATTCCTATTCCCTATCCTCTCCCTGTAACCTGGTAACTTATATTCTAGATTCTGACTCAATGAATTTGCTTATTCTAATTGTTTCAAATCATTGAGATCCTATGATATATTTCCTTTTGTGTCTAGCTTATTTCACTCAACATGATGTCTTCTAAGTTCATCAGTGTTGTTGCATGTATCAGGACTTCATTCTTTTTACAGCTGAATAATATTGCACTGTGTGTATATACCACACTTTATCCATTCATTGGTTGATGGACAGTTGGGTTACTTCCATCTTTTGGAAATTGTGAATAATGCTGCTATGAACATTGGATTGTAAATACCTGCTTTAAATTATTTGGTGTATATACCTAGTAGTAGGATTGCCAGTTCATATGGTAGTTCTACAGTTAGCTTTCTGACCAACTGCCAAACTGCCTTCCACAGCAGCTGCATCATTATAAATTGCCACCAGCAATGAATGTTTCTGTATCTACACATCCTCTTCTACACTTGTTATTTTCCATTTTTTAAATAGCAGCTATTCTAATGGGTGTGAAACAGTGTCTCATTGTGGTTTTGATGTACATTTCCCTAATGTCTAATGATGTTGAGCATGTTTTCATGTGCTTTCTGGCCATTTGTATATCTTCACTGGAGAGATGTTTGTTCATCTTTTGTCCCTTTTTAAATTGGGTGGTTTGTCTTTTTATAGTTAAGTTGAAGGATTTCTTTCTATATATAGGATATTAATCCTTCATCAGATATGTGGTTTCCAAATATGTTTTCCCTTTCACAAGTATGCTTTTACTTTCATGGTAAAGTGCTTTGATGTAATTTTATTATTATTATTATTTTGATGAAGTCCCATTTATCTATTTGTTCTTTTGTTGCCTGTGCTTTGGGTGTAAAGTCAAAGAAACTATAGTCCAAAACAATGTCCTGAAGACATTTTCTTGTTTTATTCTAGGATTTTGTGCTGGTTTGGATGTATTATGTCCTCCACAAAGCCATGATATTTTAATCCAGTCTTGTAGGATGGAACATTTTGATTGTTTCCATGGATTTGTGAATCACCCAACTGTAGGTAATACCTTTGATTAGATTATTTCCATGGAGTTGTGGCCCCACCCATTCAGCATGGGTCTTGATTAGTTTACTGGAGTCCTTTACAAAGAGTCAGACAGGGCCAGATGCTTGTTGACACTGATGTTTAGAGATACTTTGAGATACAGACAGAAGGATATTTAGCAATGAGATGAAGCCCAGAGTTTGCCCCAGGATATGCTAAAATAGGACCTCCAGGCACTTAGAGAGAAACATCTTGGGAGAAAGAACCAAGAACACACAGAGCTGAGAGAGGAGATGGAATACAATCCAGGATCAACAAACACCAGCCATGTGCCTTCTCAGCTAACAGAGTCTTTCCAAATGCCATCGGACATCCTTCAGTGAAGGTATCATCTGTTGATGATTTAGTTTGGACACTTTTTTGGCTTTAGAATTGTAAATTTGTAACTTAATAAATCACCTTTATAAAAGCCAGTCCATTCTGGTATTTTGTATAATGGCAGCATTAGCAAACCAGAACAGATTTTGGTACAAGAGGTGTGGGGTGCTGCTGAGTTTGCAAATACCGAATATGTTGGAATGGCTTTTTAAATGGATAAGGGGAAGATTCTGGAAGGATTGTGAGGAGCTTGATGGAAAAGGAAAAGGTCTAGACTGCTTTGAAGAGACTGTTGGTAGAAATATGTACTCTAAAGATACTTCTGCTGATGCTTTGAGCAGATATGATGAATGTGTTGTTGCAAATTGGAAGGAAGGTGATCCTTGTTTTAGTGGCAGAGAATTTGGCAAAACTGAGCCCTAGTGTTCCTAGTGGAAGGCAGAATTTGAAAGCAACAACCTGGGATACATAGCTGAAGAGATCTCCAAGTCAAATTTGAAGATGTAGCCTGGTTTCTCCTTGCAGCTTATAGTAAAATGTGAGAAGAGAGGGATAAACTGAGAAATGAACTCTTGGGTTCAAAAAAAAACCAGAAATTAATGGTCTGGAAAACTCTGGGTTTCCAGAAAGTGAAACCCCAGTGGCTATAGCCCTACATGAGGATTTAACCAAACATGTAAACTGATGGCCATTTCAGTATAATCCAGGATTGGAGACGGAGTTACTCATAAAGGATTTGTGATAAGTCCTATTGTCTGACAGTTTTGACCCTTGTAAGCTGCATGTCAAGCCAACAAATTTTTTTGTGAGATATGTATAGAGAGAACCACTGCTAGTTTGGACTGGAGGGGATGGAGAAGGAACAAATTGAAGGAAAAATTTCTTCAAAGACAGAACCATGGAAACTGAGGTTTGGAGTCAAGAAATCTTGGGCAAGGAGAGCAGAACAATCCATGCGTGTGAAAGGGTGAGTGCTCTGGAGGCAGAGGGCAGGACTTCCATCTAGATGTTCAGGAAAAGTACTGCTGCCCATGCCTCAGAGAGGGTGAAATACATTCCCTGGGGGTTGGGGAGATCCTGGCCACCACCCCACTGTTCTGAGAGGGGAGATCCTTTGCCCCAGAAAGGCAGAGTCTGGGTGGCACCCTGATTCTTGAGAATGGTGGGGCCGAGAAGGTGGTCTTGGTCTCCCGAATGTGTGGATATGTTGGGGCACTCACCCCAGTGTTTGTAGAGAAAAGGACTGCTGCATAAACCTTTGGAAAGTGTGGGACTGCTGCTCTCTCAAGCCCTGAGGATAAAACATCATTCTATAAATGACTCTCTCAGACTTTGAAATCTAATGAAATACACCATGCAGGTTTTAGGAACTGTTTTGCTCCTATGAACTCTGTTTTCTTTTCAATTTCTTCCTATGGCAATGGGAATATTTATCCTATGACTGTTCATCCTTTGTATATTGGAAACAGATAACTTGTTCTAAGTTTCAGAGGTCCACAGCCAGAGGAGAGTTTTGCATTAGTACAGACCACTCCTGTAACTGATTTTGATGGGATCTTGTACTTAACTATTGTTACTGAAATGATATAAGTTTTTGTGATAGTGTGATGAGATGAATGAATTTTGTACATGAAGATCATGTCTTGGGGTCCAGGGAGTGGAATGTGCTGGTTTGGATGTATTATGTTCCCCACAAAGCCATGATTTTTAAATTCAATCTTGTTGGGTGGAACATTTTGATTTAATATTTCCATGGGGATGTGACTCACTGAACAGTAGGTAATATATTTGATTTCCACAGAGGTGTGGCCCTGCCCATTCAATGTGGGACTTGATTAGTTTACTAGAGCCCTATAAGAGCTCAGACAGAAGGAGCTCACTGCTGCAGCTGAGAGAGACAGTCTGGAGATGGCCATTGAAAGCAGAATTCTGCTGATGCTTTGGAGATGCTAACACAGAGTTTGCTCTGGAGAAGCTAAGAGAGGACAAAATTCCCCAAGAGCAACATTTTGGAGAATACCATTTTGAAACACAACCTGTGAGCAAAGGAAGAAGATGCCAGCCACATGCCTTCCCAGCCAACAGAGGTGTTCCAGATGCCATTGGCCATTCTTCAGTGAAGGTACCCAATTGTTGATGTCTTAGTTTGGACATAAATGGCCTTAGAACTGTAACCTCGTAACCAAATAGAACTCCCTTTGTATAAGCCAATCCATTTCTGGCATTTTCCTTAATGGCAGCGTTAGCAAACTGGAAAAGAATTTGATAGTTCTAGCTCTTATATATAGGATTTGGATCAATTTTCATTTGATTTTTGTATATGGTATGAGGTAGGGGTCTGCCTCCTTTTTTATGCAAATGAAGATCCAGTTTTCCCAGTACCATTTGTTTAAGAGAGTATTCTTTCCCAATTGAGTAACATTTGCCAGCTTGTCAAAAATCAGTTGGTGATAAATATGAGCTCTCAATTGGATCTCTTTAGTTTATGTGTCTGTTTCTTGTGCCAGTACCAAGCTGCTTTGATTATTGTGGCTTTATAATAAGTGTTAAGATAAAGACTTGTGAGTCTTCCAATTTCATTCTTCTTTTTCAAGATGGCTTTATCTATCTGAGGTCCCTTTACTTCCATGTAAATTTGATGATTGGCTTCTCCATTTCTGAGAAAAAGGTTATTAGAGTTTTGATTGGGAATACATTGAATCTATAATATGCTTTGAGTAGTATTAATATCATAACAATATTTAGTCTTGCAATTGATGAAAATGGAAAGTCCTTCCATTTACTTAGGTCTTCTTTGATTGCTTTTGGTAATGTTTTGTTGTTTTATGTGTACAAGTCCTTTATATCCTTGGTTAGATTTATTCCTAGGTATTTGATTTTTTTAGTTCCTATTGTGCATGGAATTATTTTCTTTGATTTTTTTTTATTCCAATTGTTAATTGCTTGTGTATAAAAACACTAATGATTTTTGGGTGTTGCTTTTGTACCCCACCACTTTGCAGAATTTGTTTAGTATTTCCAGGAGCTTTGTTCTGGATTTTTCAGGATTTTCAGTATATAGGGACTTTTGGTTTGTTAAAAATGAAATGCCTGAAATGGACTAGCTTTTATCAATGGAGATTTATTAGCTTGCGAATTTACAGTTCTAAAACCATGAAAATGTCCCAATTAAGGCATTAACAGGATGATACTTTCTCTGAAGACTGGTTACCCTGAGCTTGGGCTCCACTGTCAGGTAACAAGGCACATAGCAACATCTGCTTGTCCTTTTCTTCTCAGTTTTGTTGCTTAGGCTTCTGTCTTCTCCATCTGTGGCCTTTTTCTCTAAACTTCTTTGGGTATTTCTCTGAATTCCATCTCTTAAATTCTCTGTGGATTTTATCCTCTTATAAAAGACTCCAGTAGGAGGATTAAGACCCACATTTAATGTGATGGGTGACATCTCAATTGAATTAACCTAATCAAAATTCCCACCTACAATAGGTCTCCATCCACAGAAATGAATTAAAAGAACATGGCCTTTTCTGGGGTACATAACAGCATCAAACTACTATGTAAATTCAAATCATCTGCAAATAAGGAAAGTTTTACTTCCCCTTTTCCAATTTAAATGCCAATAATTTTTTTCCTGCCTAAATGTTCTGCCAAGGACTTATAGTACAGTGTTGAATAACAGTGGTGACAGGGGCATCCTTGTCTTGTTCCTGATTTTAGAGGGAGAGCTTTCAGTCTTTCACTATTAACTAAGATACTAATTATGCCCTTTTCATATATGTCCTCTATCATGTTGAGGAAATTTCCTTCTCCTAGTTTCCCAAGTGTTTTTTTTTTTCAAGAAAGTGTGCTATATTTTGCTAAATGCTTTTTCTGCTTTAACTGAGATGATCATGTGGTTTTTTTCCCTTTCATTCTGTTAATGTGGTATATTACATAAATTGATGTTCTAATGTTGAACCAACTTTGCATACCAGGGATAAATCCTACTTGATTGTGATGTATAATTCTTTTAATATTCTGTTGCACTTGGTTTGCTAGTATTTTGTTGAGGATTTTTGCATCTATATTCATAAAAGATATTGTTCTGTAGTTTTCTTTTTCTGTGGTATCTTTATCCAGCTTTTGTATGATGAAGATGGCCTTGAAGAACAACTTAGAGAGTGTTCCCTTCTCTTCAACATTTTGTAAGAGCTTGACTAGAATTGGAGTTATGTCTTCTTGGGATATTTTGTAGAAAACTCCTGTGAAACCAGATGGTCCTGGGCTTTTTTTTGTTGGAAGGTTTTTGATTACTGATTCAATCTCTTTACTAGTAAATTATTTGAGATCTTCTATTTTTTCTTGCATCAATGTAGGTAGTCTGTGAGTGTCCAATAATTTTCCATTTATATTGTCTAATTTATTGGCACACAGTTGTTCATAATATCCACTTATAGTCCTTTTTATTCCAGTGGAGTCAGTAGTAATACTGCTCTTTTCATTCTGATTTTCATTATTTGTATCCTCTGTCTTTTAGAATTTGTCAGTTTAGCTAAAGGTTTGTCTATTTTATTCATGTTTTCAAATAACCAACTTTTGGCTTTGTTGATTCTACTGATTTTTAAAATTTCTATTTCATTTATCTCTGCTCTAATCATTACTTCCTCTTTTCTGCTTGCTTTGGATTTAGTTCACTCTTCCTTTTCTAGTTCTTCCAGTTTTGAGGTAAGGTCTATGACTTGAAGTCTTTTTTTCTTTTTAAATATAAACATTTAGAGCTATGAATTTCCCTCTCAGCACTGCCTTCATTGCATCCCATAAGTTGCATTTATTATTATTTGCCTCAAGATATTTCTTAATTTCACTTTTGATTTTCTCTTTAACTCATTGGTTGTTTAAAAGTGTGTTGTTTAATTTCCACATATTTGTGAATTTCCCTTTTCTCTCTATTACTGATTTCTAGCTTCATTTTGTTCTTCTTGGAGAATATACATTGTATGATTTTCATATTTTTGAATTTATTGAGATTTGTTATTGGGCCCAACATATGTTCTGTCTTGGAGTACCATCTATGTGCATTCAAGAAGAATGTGTATTCTGTTTACTTTGGTGCTATATATGTCTGTTAGGTCTGGTTTTTTAGTGCATCATTCAAGGCCAGTATATACCTTATTGATCTTCTGACTAGATATTCTACTCATTATTGAGAGTGGTACATTGATGTCTCCTATTATTAATGTAAAATCATCAATTTCTCTCTTCAAACCTGTCAGTATTTGCTTAATATATTTTGGGGCTCTCCTGTTAAGCTCATATATAGTTATAATTGTTATCTCTTCCTGTTGAATTGTTCCTTTCATCAGTATTAATGACCATCCTTGACCTTTATAACTGTTTGTGCCAGTTTGAATGTACTATGTCCCCCAAAACACCATTATCTTTGATGCAATCTTTTGTGGGCTACCATATTAATGTTGATTAGATTGTAATTCTTTGAGAGTTTCCATGGAGATATGACCCACCCAACTGTGGGTGATAGCACTTATTAAATAATTTCCATGGAGGTGTGGCCCTGCCCATTCATCATGGGCACTGATTAGTTCACTGAAGCCCTATAAAAGCTCAGACAGAAGGAACAAACTTGCTAAGCCAAGAGGGACACTTTGAAGAATGCACAGGAGCTGAGAGAGGAGCTGTAGCTTACAGAGACATTTTTGGAGATGGCCTTTGAAAGCAGACTTTTGCTCCAGAGAAGCTAAGAGATGACAAACACTCCAACAGCAACTAAGAGTGACAGTTTTGAGGAGCTGCAGCCTAGAGAGGAATGTTCTGGGAGAAAACTGTTTTGAAACCGAACTTTGGAGCAGATGCCAGCCACATCCTTCCCAGCTAACAGAGGTTTTCTGGATGCCATTGGCCATCCTTCATTGAAGGTACTCCCTTACATTGGACAATTTATGGCCCTAAGACTGTAACTTTGTAACCAAATAAACCCCCTTTATAAAATCCAATCCATTTCTGGTATTTTGCTTAACAGCAGCATTAGCAAACTTGACACTGTTTTTGACTTAAAGTCTATTATTGCCAATATTAGTTCAGCCACACCAGCTCTCTTTTAGTTACTACTTGAATAATATATATATATATTTCCATCTTTTTGCCATCAAGTTACATGTATCCTTGACTTTGAAGTGAGACTCTTGCAGTCAGCATAGAGTTTGGGCATGCTTTTTATCTATTCTGCTAATCTCTGCCTTTTGACTGGAGAGTTTAATCCATTTACATTTGAAATCACTACTGACCATAAAGGTCTTTCTTCTGCCCTTTTTTTACTTAGCCTTTGTAAGTCATAATTGTTTTGTCCCTCACTTCTGTTAAAACCTACTTTTATATTTATTTTCTTTCTTGTGTTTACTATATTGAGTGACTTCTCATTTCTATCTGGATATATTTTTCATCTGTTTTCCTTGTGGTTACACAGGGTTAAAATTTAACATACTGAATATATAAAATTATATTTAATTTGATGCAAACTTAACTTTAATAGCATGCACATATGCTTTTCCTATAGCCTCTGTCTGTATGCCATTTTTTAAACTTGCTATCACTTATATCATTGTACATTTTGTATCAAAAGCCCCATATTTATCACTACTTTTTATGCCTTTGTGTTTTAGCACCTGTAGGAAGTAAGAAGTGTAGTTACATACCTACAATAATACTGGCATTTATAATCACCCAAATGATTACCCTTACCACAGATATTTTTCCTTTATGCTGCTTTGAACCACTGCCTAGTGTCCTTTCATTTCAGTCTGAAGAACTCCCTTTAGCATTGCCTGTAGGGCAAGTCTAGTGGTGATACACTCCTTCAGCTTTTGTTTACCTGAGGATGTCTTAATATGTTTCTCATTCTGAAAGAGAGTCTCACTGGATATAAAATTCTAGGCTGACAAATGTTTTCCTTCAGTACTTTTAGTATTTCTGCCTACTGCCTTCTTGTCTCCGTCATTTCTGATGAGAAATTGGAACTCAATCTTGTTGGGATTCCCTTGTGTGTAACACATTGTTTTGTGCTTACAGCTTTCAGAATTCTATCCTTGTCTTATGCATTTGATAGTGTAATCAATATGTGATGGGGTGTATTTTTTTTCATAGTTATCTTTCTTGATTTTTAAGCTTAATTTTATTAAAAATGAAAATTACAGAGACAGTTCAACGTATAAACAAATAAGAGAATGAGAAGAAATGTTTTGGTGGGAGAAAGTAGATTATTATAGCAATGGTGACTGATAATTATGGCCATTCAATAATCCTCCATGACCATATCCAACTCCTGGCATCCCACTAATTCTAAGGGAAAAAATGTCATGTCTTTACAAAGCAAAATAATTACATTGACAGTGTTGTTGTCTCTTCTGTCCATAGCTTATGTTTTCTCTACTCACAGTAGCTGAGCAAAACCACAGGACAGCATTAAGAAAAAGCCTATGAATCCCTTTAACCTGCTGTTAGGCCACAGGTGGCAAAAACAGGCTGGACATGGAACTCATGCCATGAGGGCAATGGTTTCTCCTAATGTCTTCAGATGCTCAGTCATGTCAGACATGCCTCATCAGAGCACTTGATACTCTTACCAGAAGTATCCTGAACACAAGGAATGTGATCCAAGTTACCAAAGTAGAGACAAAGTGCTTGTAGGTGATAAGGCTGTTGAGAAGCTGAAAAAGAAATTCTGGCAAAGAGTGCCCACCAAAGAAGGCAAGAGATGCAGAAAATGGAGCCAAACTTTCAGTTTTACTCCCTTGGATGTCTGTGTCCTGTTTTGTAAACAGCTAGTGAAAAGACAGAGATTTTGTTGAGCTTCAGCTCTCCTATCAGGAAGGTCTGTCCAAGATGTATGCACTGTGCATGGTTTTCTGTCTTACTGGGTCTCTGTCTTGCCATTGGCTTTTGTTTTTTTTTTAATTCAGTTTTACTGAGATACATTCACATACCATACAATCATCCATGGTGTACAATCAACTGTCCACAGCACCATCCTACAGCCATGCATTCATCACCCCAATCTATCCCCAGAAAGAATCAGGATCAGAATAAAGAATAAAAATAAAAATAGAACACTCAAATCACCCCCCATCCCACCCCGCTTTCCACCTAGGTTTTGTCCCCATATTTCCACTCATCCATCCACACACTGGACAAAGGGAGTGTGATCCACAGGTTCCTCACAATCACACTGTCACCCCCTGCAAGATACAGTGTCACACTTTCAGGCATTTACTTCTAGCCACTCCAACACATTAAAACCCAAAGTGTTGTCTATACAGTGTGCAAAAATGTCCACCAGAGTGACCCCTCAAATCCACCTGAAATCTCCCAGCCACTGAAGATCTACTTCATCCCATTTCGCATCTCCCTTTTGGTCAAGAAGATGCCCTCAATCCCACAGGTCCAGATTCATCCCCAGGAGCCACATCCTGCACTGCAGGGAAATCCACACCCCTGGGAGTCAGATTCCACACAGGGGGAGGGCAGTGAGACCACCTGTCAAGGTAACTTAGCTAGAGAAAGAGGGCCACATCTGAGCAACAAAGAGGCATTCAGGAGGTGAATCTTAGGAACAATTACAAGCAGGTATAGCCTCTCCGTGCAGCAACATGCTGCATAGGGGCCAACCCCAAGACAGAGGGCTCAGCACATCAAGCCATCAGTCCCCAGTGTTTGTGAGAACATCAGCAACAATCAAGATGAGGAAGTCCAACACCTCTGCCTTCTCCCCCATCTCTTCAGGGGGCCCTCAAATAAATATATTTATTCTCCACCCAAATTACTTAGAATGTGTTGCTATTTCATTCTAATCTATACAGACCTACCATAGCTCACTTCCTATTCAAAGTTCCATGTAGTTGTAGTGTTTGAACAAATTGACTGTAGAAGTTACATTGTTTAGAAAATATAGATCTTGCACCAAATGAACATCTCTTCCCTTGGACTCACATGGAAGTTGAAGTTTGAACACAGTCAGTTTCCACCTTTACCCTTTGGTCTGATTTGCTCTAGTCTTAACCAGATCTGCTTTTTTCATATCTCTAATTGAAGTCTGGGCTCTATTTCAGCTTTTTTTTTAAACTGTTGCTGTATGCGTTACTACTGATATTCATATCTGCAAAGCTCTAGTTCTGAGTTTCAGGTGTAACACAGATACCCAATGTTCCCGAGACCAATCAGGTTATACATTAATGGATCCACATCTAAGAGTTTGGAGATAGCCATTACAATTCAGAAATATATTTGACTGCTGTAAGAGCTTAGAATCTAGGGACATTATAATAATCATTTCCCTGTTAGGCTGTGCTCTAAGATTCATTTCTGAGTTTACACATTGTAGTTAGTCCATATTGGTGAGGCAGTATAGTGTTTGCCTTTGTTTCTGATGTACTTCACTCAACATGCTGTCTACAGGATCCATTCACCTCGTTGGTTGCCTCACAGCTTCACTCCTTCTCATAGTTGCTCAATATTCCATTGTATGCATACAAAACTGTTCACCATTTTGTCACTGGCTTTTGTTTGTTAATTGTTTTCCAGTTCCCCTGTTTACAGGAGTTTGGTTGCCTCTCTATTTCCCTGGGGGATATGTCTACCTCTGCCAGGTATCTGAAGCTGGCAGGCCTTTGTCTCAGGTTATCCACCTCTATAGTTTTTCATGCCTTTCATTGTTTCACACTGCTTTTACCTGGAGGGTAAATTCTGGGAGGATTTCCCAATTCAGTCTTTCCCAGCCCAAACAGGGCCAGGGATCCATGAAAGCGGTGCAGATCAACTCCAAATTGTCCTGTGGATGGAGTCAAGAAGGGCACCACAAAAATATTGGATGGCTTTCCAAACTTAGCTCCCCTGGCCTGCCCAGCATATGTAGTCCTTCATTTCACTTCCCCCCACAGCACTGAGGAGGCACTGTGTCTTTAGCCTAGCTAGTGGTCCATCAATTTTACTGATTTTCTCAAAGAAGCAACTTCTGGTTTTTTTGATTCTGTTTATTGTTTTCCTGTTCTCAATTTCATTTATTTCTTCTCTAATCTTTGTTATTTCTTCCCTTCCATTTGTTTTGGGGTTAGTATGCTGTTCTTTCTCTAATTTCTCCATGTGAACAGTTAATTCTTAAATTTTTGCTCTCTCTTCTCTTTCAATGTAGGCATTTAGGGCAATAAATTTCCCTCTCAGCATTGCCTTTGCTGCATTCCATACGTTTTGATATGTTGTGCTTTCCTTATCATTTGCCTCAGGGTACTTACTAATTTTACTCATAATTTCTTCCTTTACCCAGTGGTTTTCTAAGAGGGTGTTGTTTAACCTCCATATATCTGTGAATTTTATGAACTTCTGTCTGTTATTTATTTCCAATTTCATTGCATTATGGTTCAAGAAAGTGTTTTGTATAATATAAATATTTTTAAATTTGTTAAGACTTGCTTTGTGACCCAACATGTGGTCTATCCTAGAGAATGTTCACTGAGCACTTGAGCAAAAACTGTATCCTGCTGTTGTTGGGTGTAGTGTTCTATAAATGTTTGTCAAGTCTAGTTCATTTATCATACAATTCAACATCTCTGTTTCTTTATTGATCCTCTGTCTAGACGTTCTGTCCATTGATGAGAGCAGTGTATCAAAGTCTCCAGCTATTATTGTAGAGGTAACTATTTCTCCTTTCAGTGATCTCAGAATTTACCTCATGAATTTTGGGGCATTCTGACTCATTGCATAAATATTTATGATTGTTATGTTTTCTTGATGAATTGATCCTTTTATTAACATATAGTGCCCTTCTTTGTCTCTTTTAATTGTTTTACTTTTGAAGTCTAATTTGTCTGATGTCAATAGAGCTACTCCCACTTTTTTCTGGTTGTTTGCACGAAATATCTTTTTCCAACGTTTCACTTTCAGTCTTTTTTTGTCCTTGTGTCTAAAGTGAGTTTCTTGTAGACAGAATATAGATGGGTCCTGTTTTTTTAATCCATTCTGCCAATCTGTGTCTTTTTATTGGGAAGTTTAAGCCATTAACATTTAGTGTTATCATGATAAGGGCAGTACTTTCTTCTACCATTTTGTCTTTTGGATTTTATGTGACATATCTTATTTTTTCCTCTCTCTCCTTTTACCTTTCCTGATAATCTTCATTTCTGCACTCTTCTCCAACTCTCTCTCTCCTGTCTTTTTCTATCAGCCTGTAGCACTCCCTTTAGTATTTCTTGTAGTGCTTGTCTATTATTCACAAACTCTCTCAGTGTCTTTTTGTCTGAAAATATTTTAATCTACCCCTCATTATTGAAGGGCAGTTTTGCCAGATATAGAATTCTTTTTTGGCAGTTTTTCTCTTTCAGTATCTTAAATATATCATACCACTGTTTTCTCATCTCCATGGTTTCTGTGGAGAAATCTGTGCATAGTCTGATGGAGCTTCCCTTGTATGTGATGGATTGCTTTTCTCTTGTTGCTTTCAGAATTCTCTTTGTCTTTGACATTGAACAATCTGATCAGTAAATGTCTTGGAATAGATCTATTTGGATCTGTTCTGTTTGGGGATGTTGTACTTCTTGAATTTCTAATTTTCAGTCTTTCATAAGAATTGGGAAATTTTCATGAATATTTCTTCTATTATTCTTTCTGCCACTTTTCCCTTTCTTCTCCTTCTGGGATACCCATAACATGCATATTCATACACTTCATCTTGTCACTCAGCTCCCTAAGACCCTACTCATATTTTTCCATTTTTCACACCATCTGTTCTTTTGTGTGTATGAATTCAAATGTCTTGTCTTCCAGTTCGCTGATCCTTTCTTCGACCTGTTCAAATCTAGTGTTGTGTCCCTCCATTGTGTTTTTCATCTCCTGCATTATGGCCTTCATTACCATAAGTTTTGTAATTTGTTTTTTCAAGTTTATGAATTCCTCTTTATGGTCATTGAGTGTCTTCTTTATATCCTTCATCTCATTTGCTATATCTTCCTTCAGTTCATTGAATTGATATAGCATTAGTTGCCTCAACTCCGGTATCTCATTTGAACTAATAGTTTGTTCCTTTGGCTGATACATATTTTCATGTTTTCTAGTATGGCTTGTTATCTTAAGTTGTCTAGGCATCTGATTTTCTTGATTATTTTATTCTGGAGATTGTTTTCACTCTTTTACCTAGGGGTTTCTTGTTTGTTGGCCTTGTTCTGTGACCTCTGTTTTTCAGTTCAACTTATTCTAGGCCTCTAACTTAGGTTTGATTTAGTTGGTCAGATTTTTTCACCTCTTGTTTTTCTATTTCTTGCCCTGCCTCTATATAGCCTTTTTTTGTGAGAGGGTCTCCTCAGATATGGTCAACCCCAGTCAGATTTTCCCAGTCTAGAGAGGCCCAGGTCTCATGAGGAGTGTATGGAGTTTCCCTGAGAATGAAACCCTCCTATGAGGCATCTAGAATTGATGCTTTTCCTCTCCTGTCTGGCAGGTGGCACTTGCCAGCCCACAGATCCCACACCAGTGTAAGGAGGTATGGAGCCTTTAGTTCTCTGGGTGACTCTGATCCTGTCAGGGGCATGGCTGACTGAAGCTGGAATCTGAACTCCAGCCCCTGGAGTCTGAGTTCCCAGAAGGAGGGCTGCCAGTTGAGCTGGACCTCCCTCCACTTTCCCAATCCTAGGAATTCCAGCTGTTTCCCAGGGGCACTATTCCCTTCTCCTGTCTCCTCTTTGGTGTGACTCCAGCTTAATTCCTTGGTCAGCCTGAGTTGCCAATTAAAGACGGGGTGGAGACCTTCCTCAGAAATGAATCTGAAATTCAAAGAAGTTCTGGGTATTCTGTCTCCCCCCAAAACTAGCCTTCAACTTGGGCTTTCTGATAGAAGATAACCATATATATTACTTTTAGATCTAAAAAATAGAAAAGGAAAACAAGAAAAAAAAAAAGGAGTCCTTTTTAAAAGCCTTTCCCCAACCTGGATGTTTTGCCAGTGTTAGAATAGAGCATTTAAAGATGTACTTTGGGCTATGGTCTGATAATTACTCTTCAACAGCTTAAATTCTGCCCCTTCTGGGGGCTACTGAAATGCAAAAAATGATAAGGAATCAGTGAGAAGGGAGAAGGGACAAAATGTAGGGGGGGAAAAGGCTTTTTTGGAGCCTGGGGATGGGTGCCTGCTTTTATGCACCCCCCCCCCCCGAGCCCAGCACTTCTTTAGCATCCCCAGCTCCAAAGTTAGTTAATTAATTTGTTAATTAATTCTGCAGTTGAGGCTGGGTTGAGATCCCCTTCTTGCCCTCAATAGATTGTTTTTTTTTTTTTTCCTCCCCTTTCAGGGAGCCAGAAGCAAGACAGTCCCTGGGGTCTTGGTGGGGAGGGGTGCCAGATCCCTGGTTGGGGTGACTTACAATGTTCGTTGTGATCTCAGCTTTTCCTCTGATTCCAAACTTATGTCCAGTGTGTGACTGGTTACTGAACCCCCAAAACACTGTTTCATATAGCTCTTGGATAACTACCAACCGCTCTAGAGGAGAGAATAAATTCTGCACCTTACCACTCCACCATCTTGTCCCTGCCCCTCTTGGCACTGTGTCTTTAAATCTCCACCACCTCTGCCCTTATCCAGGGAGGGTTGAAACAATGGCTGCCCTCAGAGCCAGGATCCAGTGATCCAAATTCACTAACCAAAAGCTGTGATCAGTGATCAGCTGTGCCCACCTCCATTCTTGGGGATGAAGACTTTTATTTCCCTTTCCGCTAGAAGAATATAGCCAGGATTTGGACCCCCTGGAATCCTGTCATGATTGTGGGTGGTGGTCACTGTTAGCCACCACCCAGAGAAAGAAATTTATAGTTCTTTACCCTAATTTCTCAGCCTCTTCCTCCTACTCTTTCCTGAATACTGTATAGTGTTCTTCTGGTCACTGATATTTCAAAATAGTTATTTCAGACAGTTCCTGCCTGTTTAATAGGTGTTTTGGTGAGAGGAATAAGTCCTGAATCTCCTTACTCTGCCTTCTTCCCTGGAAGTCTCCATGATGATCTTCTGATGTGTTAATTTGGATAGGCGACAGTCCCTGGTTATTAAATCAAACTTCTAAACTTGGTATTTCTGTGATGGTATTTTGTAGGTATGAGTAAAATCCAGAATAGTTTGACTTTAAGTAAGGGACATTATCCTATGTAGTCTAGGTGGGCCTGATTCAAGCATTTGAAAGGACTGAAGAGCAGAGCTGAGATCTTCTCCATCAGGGAAGCTGATCTCTCCCTTCTCTTTTGTGTTTCTTTGATTACAGCTTCTTGCTTCCATGGCTTTCTCTCTCTTACCCTGCATTCATTCCATTTATAAAGGACTCCAGTAAAAGGATTAAGACCCATCCTAAATGAGGTGGGTCTCACCTTTACTGAAATAGCTTCATCAAAATGTCCTACTTATAATGAGTTTACACTCACTGGAATGGACTAACATCAAGACCATGTTTGCTGGGGTATATATAGCTCCAAACCACCACATTTTACACTCTGGACCTCAAAAAGACATGTTTGTATGCAAAATACATTCATTCATCACATTATCCCCCAAATCTTGAATCACTTTAGCAAAAAGGCTTAGTACAAAGTTTCTTCAAAATCGTTTATATGTGTAGTCCATCTGGGGCACAATTCCCCTGTCTATGGACCTGTGAAACCTAGAGAACAAGTTATCTGCTTCTAATATACAATGGAGGGACAGGTGTGGGATTAATATTCCCATTCCCATAGGGAGAAATTAGAAGAAAAGAGGTGTCATGGATCCCAAACAATTTTGAAACACTGAAGGGCATACTGCAGTAGATTTCAAGTTCTGAGAGCCATCTATGTAGTGACATTTTGTCTTCTGGGCTGGAAAAAGGGGCAGCCTCAAACTTTACAAGGGTTTACACAGTGGTTGTGCTCTCCCTAAACACTGAGATGAAGGCCCCAACTGATTAAAGCATTGGGATGATTGCCAGATTCTCTGAAATCCCCAGGGCATAGGGTCCACCTTCATCAAGCATTGGGGGATGGCCAGGCTTACTGCAATTACCACATCTTCTGAGGAAACTAGGGTGGTATCACTTTTCCTGAAGAGGATGCCTGGCCCATTTTTCACACAAGGGAGGGTCTGCTGTCCTGGCCCAATAAGAAGTCTTTGCTACAGACCTAAGCTTCCATGGACCTGCCTTTGAAGGAATTTTTTTCCTTCATTTATCCCTTTTTTGACCCTTTTAGACCAGGCTGGCAGGGGTTCTGTTCAGACATATATCACAAAAAACCTTGTTGGTTTTGCATATAGTTCACAGGTATGCAATACATCAGACAGGACTTTCCACAGATCTTTCCTACATAACTGCATTCCCAGTCTTTACTTACGTGGAAATGGCTTGTTGTTTCCATGTCCAGTTTAACCTTCACATGGAGCACTATTCTCTGGGTTCTCACTTTCCAGAAGTTTAGCATTTTCTAAATGGTTGATTTTTTTGTGTGTGTGCCCAGGGGTGCAGTTCTCAGCTTATCCCTTTTCTCTTGCTTTAAACTATAAGCTACAAGGGGAAACTAGGCTGCACTTTGCACACTTACCTTCAGAATCTCAGCTAAATATCCAAGCTCACTGCTCTCAAATTCTGCCTTCCATCTGATATCAGAATTCAATTCTGCCAATCTCTCTTTAAAACAAGGATCACTTTTTCTCCAGTTTCCAACAACCCATTCATCATTTTAAGCCCTCCTTGGAAGTATGTTTAACATCCATATTCTACCAACATTTTCTTCAAAGCAATCTAGACCTTTTCTATCAAGCACCTCACAATGCTTCCAGTTTCTATCCATTACACAATTCTATCCATTACCCAAAACAGTCTCCACATTTTTGTCTTTATAATAGCAGTGCTACAGTTTTCTGATACCAAAATCTGTTCTAGTTTCTCAGTCTTCTTAAAGTAAATACCATGAAGTGGTTCATTTTGAACCATGGGAATTTGTTAGTTGACAATATTGAGGCTGAGAAAGTGTCCAAATAAGGCATCACCAAGGTTATGCTTTCTTTTCCAAGACTGGCTGCCACCAATCCTTGGCTCCTTTGTCACATGGCAAGGTACATGGTATCCTCTGCTGGTCTCTCAATTTTCTCCCATGTTTTGTTATTTTCAGCTTTTTGCTTCCATAGCTTTCTCTCCCTCTCTCTCTCTCTCTCTCTCTCTCTCTCTCTCTCTCTCTCTCTCTCTCTCTCTCTCTCTCTCTCTTGCTCTCTCTCTCTCTCTCCCCCCTCCATTAATTCTGTTTATGATGGATTCAAGTAAGAGGATTAAGATCCATCCTGAATGAGGTGGGTCACACCTTAACTGAAATAGGCTCACCAAAATGTCCTACTTACAATGAGTTTACACCCTCAGGAATATTTCAATGTGTGTCTGCTACTGGTTCTCTTTCTCTGGGTGAATTCTGACTGATACACCTGAGTGGCATGTATATTTTATATTTTGCAATAAATTGGCTGTGCAGAATAGAGTTCAGTTGCTTAAGAAATATATTAGTGTAATTGATCCCAGAGAACCTATTTGAATTCACAAACCTCAGAGACATCATAAAAACAGTGACACAAACTTAACATTTGTCTTCAATCCCTTATCTCCCTCCTTCTGTTCCATTTATTTCATTTTTTTATTGTATCATAGAAAAGGCAAGACAAATTGCAACCTCAACTATGTCTAAAAACATGCAACTTCCTAACATGTATTTCAACTTCACTTCATGTAGTAATAGTCACTTAATAAATACAACAAGGAAATAAAATATATACTTACTGTATATATTGTTGACCCTACTCTCCTCCACTTACTATTCAATTTCTCTGTTCCTCCTTAGAGCAAAAGAGCTTGAAATGGAAATCTCTATTTGCCCATAATTCCTCTCCTTATATTGTCTTCTGAATAATTTCCATCAAGCTTTTGCTGCCAACATTCTCTGAAAATTGCTCTTATTAGGACATGAGTAACCTCCACTCTGTAAAGAAAACAGTCAATTCCCAGACCTCAAGAATCAATGAAAAATACAGTCTCATATAGAAATGGCAAAGATAAGAAAATTATACAATCTAATAGCTAAGTATTTCAACAAATATTTTTACCAACAGAAAGAAAAGCAATAATAAATGCCAATAATAATTTTTTACTACTTAAAATAGCAAAGTATTTGTATTTCTTTTTCAGTGACAACCCCCAAGAGTACATAACAGGTATAGAGTAAATATCATTATTTATTGACTGTCAGGATGAAAGAATGACTGAATGAGTGAAAGAAGGAATTTAAAGGATATATACACTATGTGTGGGTTTGCCAGTTTGGGTATATTATGGCCCCCAAAACACCATTATCTTTGATGAAATCTTGTGGGGGCAGATTGATTAATCTTTTTGATTAGGGCATGATCTTTTGATTGGATGTTTCCATGGAGATATGACCCACCCAACTGTGGGTGATGACTTTGGATAATGTCCATGGAGGTGTTACCCACCCATTCAGGCTGGGCCTGAATTAAATCACTGGGGATGTACAAATGAGCTGACAAACAGAAGGAACTCAGTGCAGCACTGAGTGACATTTTGGAGAGTAATTGACAGTGACATTTTGAAAGGGAACTGCAGCTTAGAGGGACATTTTGAAGACAGCCATTCAAAGCAGACTTTTACTGAAGCTAGCCCAGAGTTTGCTCCAGAGAAGCTAAGAGAGGACAGACACCCCAAGCCATTTTGAAACACAACCTGGGAGCAAGCAGGTGCCAGCCATGTGCCTTCCCAGCCAACAGGGGTTTTCTGGATGCCAATGGCCTTTCTCCAGTGAAGGTACCCTTGGATACTTTATGGCCTTAAGACTGTAACTTTGTAACCAAATAAACCCCCTTTATAAAAGCCAATCCATTTCTGGTATTTTGCATTCTGGCAGCATTAGCAAACTGGAACAGTGGGTATGTAAGTTTGTAGAATCCTTATTGAAAATAACTAAAACAGGTATGAAGAATCTTAAAATATTTATAATTTTAAATTTTAACTTAAGAAAGTGCAGAAATACAGTAATAGCTTTATGCACAACAATGTTCACTGAATATTTTAAAAAGCATAAAGGAAAACAATAAAATCAAATTTTTAACATATTCAGTGAAGTGTGGGATGGGGCTCAAAATATAACATTCAGAAATAACAGCATTTCTCTGTTGGGAAGGAACTTGTAGTGCTTCCAAAACTAAATGAATGCAGCATAGCTAAGAAATAGTGTTTGAAGGGGAGAGTGTTGTAAAATTACACTGATCAGTCAAAAATTATAATCTAAGTTTTAAACATTGGAATTTATCCAAAGAGCACAAGTCACTGAAGACATTTTATACTGATTATGAAATAAAATTAGCCTTTTTTCAAAGATCATTCTGATTTTCATGAGGAGAATAGATCGCAGAAGAGGAAAAAAGGCTAAAAGGAGAACAAAAGAAATATATTACTGTTATCCATGGTGTGGACATAATTTTTGTTCACATATAACTTTTTTCCTTCTTTTGGGCATGTACATGGAAAATAAATTCTCAGCCTCTTGGCAGTTGACTGTTTCTGGACAATGTGTTATTCATGGAGGTGTGCATGTTCCTTCATTTCCGGTTTGAAATTTGCTAGTGATTATTTTTCCTATCATCATGATTGAGAAAGAAGGCCAAGTATTAAGAAGATGGAGTCACAAGATTCAAGAGTCCTGGATCCAGTAATTTGCAGCATGGAGCAAACATGCCTCACAGAATTGCCTGAATCTACAGACAACTTTGCATGAGCAAGAAATAAATCGTGGCTGTGATAAGCCACTGAGCTTTGGGTGTTCGATAATTTAACCAAGACTAAACAGATAAATCAGGTGAGAGAAGATAGTGGTTTTGACTTCTGTAGTAATGGTAAATCATGGGAGTACAAAAGACAACCTGGGGGGAAGTTTAGAGGGGGTAAAAAAAGAACCAGGGATCCAACCTCAAGGATGCTCTGTGAAGAGCTGTTAACTCAAATGCTACAGGAGCTAGACAACTGTACATGAAGCAAGCACTGTGATAAGAACTAGAAATCAAGAGTCTCATGTACATTTATTACTTATTCAATATAGTCACATTTTTGCCTGATAGGAAAATGGGTCCAAGTTTGCCCAATTTTCTGATTTGTTAAGGAAAGTTGGAGACACATAATTTTAAATGACCTCTTAATTTTTAAGTTGCCAAATACTGGTATTAAAAATTGAAAAACAAAAAAAATTTTCAGCATATTGTTTCAGATAAACCTGCTGCTCAGATCAAATAAAGCCTGTGCCCACTGGTTGATAATATCTGCATATATTAAAAAAATATAGTTGTCTTTATACATACAGACATACATAAGTGTATTACACACACACACACATGCATTATTTTTTATGTGTTAAGCTGAATCTGTTCTTTGAACAAAGTGGCACAAAAGATCATATGAAGGAAAAAAAGAGAGAAAATTGTAGTAGGCATTTTTTATGGACAAGTGGTAAAAATATCTGATTTTCTTAAGAATTTGGTGCTCTTTTATGCAACCTAACCAGCAAGGCAGAGAAGAGGCTGACCTGATGCCAGCAGTAGTAATTTTCCAATATTATAGATGTGATCACCTGAATTCTGGAATTGTTATGTGAATATATAGTTTAACTGTCTGAAAACAGTTTGCACATTCAGATTATTCACAATGAGTGTGTATGTGTGTGTGCAATTGCTCATCAGGAGCATACAGTAATTTCAGCATATCATATACAAGGGATTCAGAGGACAATGAATTAAGATGAAGAACCTTATCCCCAAGGGCAATATATATATTGCACAATATATTTAGTTGTTACAATGACAGAAATTAAGTATATATTGTCACTGAAATAGAAGTTACACTATCTCTTTTAGATAGTTCTAAGGCCATGGTTGAGTAACAGATTGGAGTACTTGAAAATGGAATGGAAGGGATCTTCTGGAACATCAGTGAGCTAAAAATTAATGTGAAAGAGAAGCTAGAAGACATAAAGAATAGAATGAGAAACCAAAAAATGTCAATGATGTTTTCATAAATAGAAAATAAGGGGAATGGAGAAGCAATATTAAAATTGAAAATTACTGATAATTTTCAAAAAAAAAATCAAAATTCCTAGTTTTAATGCTCCACTCAGTGCCAATAAATTAATAACAATAAATAAATCTACAACTGAATACAAGAAAGTAAGTATTAGAAATCATTAAAAGGAAAGAGAAAATCCTAGAAGACCCCAAATGGAAAACCAAAGCACCTTAAAAAATATGGCCATGAGATAAATACAAAAAGAGCAATTAGTTTAAATTTCAAAAATAAGTTCAGAAATCCAGTAAACTCAAAGTCATAAAATACATGAATGACTTGATGCCATCCCCCACACTTATGCTAATACAAGCATTGCTCAACATGCTTTCTTCTGAGCTGAAATGCAGCCTGGGCACTTTTCACAACATAGTGCCTACAATTGAGGTGAAACCCATTTGCCACTGCAAGGCAAGATAGAGTACAGGGGAGGACAGAGCTGCAGGCAGTCATAATAAATAGCTTCTGCTCTGTGCAAAGTTGCCTGGCATTGGTGATTCACACAGTTTTCATGGCCCACTGATGTCTCTACTTTTTGGCAGAGTTACCCTGCAATTAGATAGCCTCACTTAGGTATGACTGTACGTACAATCAGCTGTGACTTTCTCATTCAGCCTCCTTCACTTCTCTGAGTTATTGGGTATCATTTCATTTTCCATCTATCTCTTCTACTTACATTCTGTTTTATAACATAAGTAGTAAGTCTAACCTTTTAATTTGGCTTAATAGTGTCTTAATATGGGGTCTCTAACACATTTTCCTAATTTTCATTAAACATGTAGTTTTATCTCAATTTTGTATCATGTCCATGTTTGTGAAAATGTGGAGTTAGGGGTAATTCTGTCAACTTTCTTGAAACTCCTGCCAATGTCTACTTTTAATATGCCTACATTATGCAAGAATTTTCTAGTGGTTCAATGTTTGGAAGAAAATTTACTCTATATCCAAAATCTACTGGATTCCTTGAATATTATATTACAGTGCTTCTCAAATATTTTCATCAAAGTAGTTGAGAGTACGAATGCTTACCTCTAGGGATCTGGTGGCATACCTTAAGCAAACAAAGCACTTTGAAAGTACAATTTTTATTTTAGAAAGCAAACAAATATTTCCAAATAGATATCATATCAATGTAGCTTTTTTTTTAATTAGATAAGTTGTGAGTTTACAAAACAGTCAAGCATAAAATACAGGATTCTCATATGCCACACAACCATCTTGCATTGGTATCGAACATTTTTTACTACTGATAATTGCAATTTTTAAAATAATTGTATTTTTTTCTTTAACAGTGGATACCTTTGTTACACTTGATGCAAGATTAAAATAGTTCTATCTATCTTCCATTTTTCACATTAGGCATTTTACCCCCTATATTCCTTTACTATTACCACCTTGCCATACATTTGCTATAACCCATGAAATAACATTCTTATACTTGTACTACAAGCCCATCATCTACAACAGGATTCACTTTGCTGTACAGTCTTATGTTTTATCTTTTGTTTTTTATTCTAGTAATATGTACATCCTAAAGTTTCCTCTTTTACCCACATCCACCTATATAGTTCAGTGCTGTTGATTACACTGACAATAATGTACTACCATCACCATCATCCATTTCAAAACCTTTATGATCTGTCTAAATAGAAATTCTGTACAAGTTAAGCATCAATCCCCATTCTCTAGGCCTGATCTAATACCTGGTAACCTATAATCTAGATTCTAATTCTATGTGCTTGCTTATCATAATTAGTTCATAACAGTGAGAACATACAAAATTTACCTTTTTCTGTCTGGCTTATTTCACTCAACATAATGTCCTCAGGATTCCTTCATTTTGTTGCATGCCACAGAAGTTCATTCCTTTTAACAGCTGAATAATAGTCTATCATTTGGATATACAGCATTTTGTTTATCCATTCCTCGGTTACTGGAAAGTTGGGTTGTTCCATCTTTTTGGCGATTGTGAATAATTCCACTATGAACATTAGTGTGCAAATATCTGTTCGAGTCCCTGCTTTCCGTTCTTCTGAGTATATACCTACTAGCAGGATTGCTGGATCATATGGCAAGTCTATGCTTTGCCTCCTGAGGAACCACCAGACTGTCTTCCACTGTGATCACACCATTTCACATCCCCACCAGCAATGAATGAGTGTTCCTGTTTCTCCACATCCTCTCCATCACTTGTAGTTTTCAGTTTGTTTAATAGCAGCCATTCTGGTAGTTGTGAAATGACATCTCACTGCGGTTTTGATTTACATTTCTCTAATAAATAGTGAGGTTAACCATCTTTTCATGTGCTTTTTAGCTATTCATATTTCTATTCAAGTTTTTTGCCTGTTTTAAATTGTATTGTTTAGGATTTATTTATATTTCCTGATATTAAACTCTAATTGGATTACATGCTTTCTTTATATAGTCTGGATATTATACCCTAATTGGATTACATTGTTTCTTTATATATTCTGGGTATTAAACCCTTATTAGATCTGGGATTCCAAATATTTACTCTCATTGAGTAGGTTGTCTTTCCACTTTTTTGACAAATTCATTTGATACTCAAAAGTTTTAATTTTGAAGAGGTCTCATTTATCTATTTTTTCTTTTGTTGCTGTGCTTTGGGTATAAAGTCTAAGAAACCATTACCCACTACAAGTTCTTGAAAATACTTCTGTATATTTTCTTTTAGGAGTTTTATGTTCCTCATTCTTATATTTAGGTCTTTGAAAATTTTGAATTAATTTTTGTATACGGTGTCAGACAGGAGTCCTCTTTCTTTTTTCCTTTTTTTTTTTTTTTTTTGCATATGGCTATCCTATTCTCCAAGCAATATTTGTTGAAGAGATGATTCTTCCCCATTGAGTGGACTTTGCAGCCTTGTCAAATAATAATTTGTCAAAGATCTGAAAGTCTATTTCTGAACTCTTGATTTGATTCCATAAATCAATGTATCCATCTTTATATTAGTACCATGATTTTTTTACTATTGTAGCTTTGTAATAAGCTTTAAAGTCAGGAAGTGTGAGTTCCCCAATTTATTTATTCATTTTCAAAATGTTTATGGTTATTTGGGGCCCCTTGCCTTTACAAATGAATTTTGCTATTGGCTTTTCTTCAAAAAAGGTTGTTGGAATTTCAGCTGGGATTGAGTTGAACTTGTACATCAATTTGGGTAGAATTGACAAGTTAACTATATTTAGTCTTCCAATCCATGAAAAGTAATGTCCTTCCATTTATTCAGGTCTTTGCTTTCTTTAGGCAGAGCTTTGTAGTTTTCTGATTACAAGTCATTTACATCCTTGGTTAAATTTATTCTTAGATATTTGATTATTTTTAGTTGCTATTGTAAATGTAATTTTTTCCTTGATTTCCTCCTCAGATTTCTTATCACTAATGTAAAGAAACACTGCTGATTTTGGGATGTTGATCTTGTATCCCATCACTTTGCTGAACTAATTTATTAGCTCTAGTAACTTTGTTTCAGATTCTTTGGGACTTTCTATATATAGGATCATGTCATCTGAAAACAGTAAAAGTTTTACTTCCTTGTGTATTTAGATCTAAGATGAGTCTCACATAGACAGCATATATTTGGATCATTTTTTTAAGTCCATTCTTTTAATTGTCTTCTGATTGGGGGGGTTTAACCTATTAACATCCAATGTTATTACTGTAAAGGCAATACTTCCTTCAACTATTTTATCCTTGGTTTTTATATATCATTTTTTTTTTTTGCTGTCTTTTTACTCTCTTATTTACCCTTACTGATAATATTTATTTAAATACTCTACCTCAAGAATCTCTCCCATCTTTTCATTTCAATCTGCAGAACTCCTTTTAGTATTTCTTGCAGAGCATGTCTCTTGTTGATGAACTCTCTCAGGTTTTGTTTACCTGTGAATATTTTAATATCTCCCTCATTTTACAAGGACAGTTTTGCTAGATAAAGAATTCCTAGCTGGCAGTTTTTTCTCTTACAGTAGCTTAAATACATAACATTGCATAATTGACTCCATGGTTTCAGATTAGAAATTGGCACATAGTTATCGTGGTTTCCTTTTCTGAGATGGTTTTTCTTTGGAATTGACATTATGATTAACTGCATTTTGGAGTAGGTCTATTAGGATTTATTGTGTTGGGAGGACATTGCACCTCTTAGACATGTATATTTATGTCTCTCATAGGAGTTGGGAAATTTTGGCCATTATTTCCTCATATATTCTTTCTGCCCCTTTTGCTTTCTCTTCTCCTTCTGGGACACTCATTACATATATATTTTTGTTCTTGGTGCTTTCATTAAAACCCCTAAGACCCTGCTCATTTTTTTCCACTCTTTTCTCTATCTGGCTTCTGCCTGTAAGATTTTTTTTTACTGAGATTGTTCACATACCATACAATTATTCATAGATCCAAAGTGTACAATCAATTGCATCCAAACCACAAATAATTTTAATTTTTATTTCAATTTTTAGAGCATTCCCATTACTCCAGAAAAGAAATACAGACAAAAAAAGGAAACTCCAATCCTCCCATACCCCTGAACATCCCCCATCCATTATTGATTCATAGTTTTGGTATAGTATATTTGTTACTGTTGATGAAAGAATGTTAAAATACCACTAACTGTAATATATAGTTTGCAATAGGTATATCTATCTATATATACATACATATATATATATACACATACATATATATATATTCCTATATGCTCCTCTATTATTAAAATCTAGTTATAGTGTCATACATTTGTTCTAGTTCATGAGAGGGATTTCTAATCTTGTCCACCACAAGATTCACTGTTTAATACATTCCCATCTTTTAGCCTCCAATTTTCCTTCTGGTGACATATGTGACTCTGAGCTTACACTATCTACCACCTTCACACACCATTCAGCACTGTTAGGTATTTTCACAATGTGCTACCATCACCTCATTTGAAGGACAGTTTTGCTGGGTATAGGATTCTTGGTTGGTGGTTTTCCTCTTTCAGTATCTTAAATATATCACCCCACTTCCTTCTTGCTTCCATGGTTTCTATTGAGAAATCTGCACATAGTCTTATCAAGCTTCTTTTGTATGTGATGGCTCACTTTTCTCTTGCTGCTATCAGGATTCTCTCTTTAACTTTCATGTTTGATAATCTGACTATTAAGTGTCTTGGCATAGGCCTATTCAGATCTATTCTGTTTGGGATATGCTGCACTTCCTGGATCTGCAGTTTTATGTCTTTCAGAAGACATGGGAAATTTTCATAACTTCCTTTATTATTGCTTCTGCCCCTTTTCTCATCTATTCTCCTTCTGGGACACCCATGACATGTACATTTATGTGTTTCATGTTGTCATTCAATTCCTTGAGACACTGCTCATATTTTCCATTCTTTCCCCTATCTATTCTTTTGAGTATAAGCTTCCAGGTGTCTTGTTCTCCAGTTCCTGAGTGTTTTCTTCTGCCTCTGGAGATCTGCTGTTTTATGTTTCTTTCATCTCTTGTGTTGTGCCTTTCATTTCCACAGATTCTGCCAGTTGCTTTTTTGTGCTTTCAATTTCTACCTTATGTACGCCCAGTGTTTTCATTATACACTTAATCTCTTATTGCCATATCTTTCCTAAACTTTTTGAATTGATTTAGCATTAGTTGTTTGAATTCCTGAATCTCGGTTGAAGTGTAAGTTCATTCCTTTGACTGGGTAATAACTTCATTTTTCTTAGTGTAGGTTGTAGTTTTCTGTTGTCTAGGCATTTGGTTTCCTTGGTTACTCCAATCAGGTTTTCCTAGACCAGAATGGGCTCAGGTCTTGGAAGGAGGCAATAGTATCAGGTTTCCCTTAAGGTTTGTCTTAGAAGATTGATACACCCTGTGAGACCTCAAGCCACTGTGCTTTTCTGCTCAGCAAGTGACACCTGTCAGCCTGTCACTCCAGACTGGTGTAAGAATGTTTGGCTCATGGCTGTTTTCCCCCAGGCTCTGGGGTCTGGATGTGAATGGAAGACTGGAAGTAGAGCTTGGCACCACCTCTTTCCTCTTAGGGAAGATACTCCTCCTAGGGAGATATCATTTACATTTGAAAAGTCTCTCTGACTCTGCTGTCTCCACCCTTGTCTGCATCAGAGCACTGGGAACAGAAAATGGCTGAAGCTCTCTCCACTGAGCCAAAAAAGGGACAGAAATATCCCCTTCAGGTCCAGCCCATGGCAACCCTCAGCTGCACCCATCAGCCAGAGATAGCACCTGGTCCTCTGGGCTCCCCCTCCATCCCAGGGAGTTCTTCAGCTCTCCAAGTTCAGTTGTGCCCAAAAGCCTCTTGTTCTCCAGTTCCTGAGTGTTTCTTCTGCCTCTTTGGAGATTTGTAGCTTGTATTGAGCTGTCAACATTTGGTTATTAAACCCCCAGTTGGAGCTGGGCTGAGGCATATTCACTTGTTCAGAGAGTGCTGCTTCCTATCACAGTGAGGCTTTGCAGTTTGGGTTCCCATGGGGGGAGGTGGCTCTTGGTTTTTTCTGCAGTTTTTACTTAAAGATTTTATGCTGTGACCTTGGGAATTCCTCCCTATCCAGGTTGATGTATGATGTGTGGACAGTCACGTTTGTCCCCCAGCTGTTATTCCAGATTATTTACTAGTTGTTCCTGATTGATTATTAGTTGTTCCAGGGGGGACTAACTAGCTTTCACTCCTCTCTATGTTGACATGTTCTCTCTTCCCTGTCTGTAAGATTTTGATGGTCCTGCCTTCTAGTTCACTGATTCTTTCTTTTGCCTATTCAAATCTGTTTTTGTATGCTTCTAGTGTATTTTTAATCTCTTTTATGTCTTTCATTCCCATGATTTTTATGTTTCTTTTTATACTTGCAAATTGCTCTTAGGATCAACATCTTTTTTAATTTTATCATTTTTTGCCATATTTTCCTTCATCTGCTTGAATTGATTTGAGATTTGTTTAAACTCTTTAATTCATTGTTCCAAATTTTGGGTCTCCTCTGAAGTTTTAGTTTGTTCCTTTGACTGAGCCACATCCTCCTGTTTTTTAGTATGGATTGCAAATTTTGCTGATATCTAGGCATCTGATCATCTCGATGTGTTTACACTGAAGGTCAGTTTCTCCCTCTTGTCTAGAGTTTTATTGTTGATTGACATTGTGTTAATGCTCTCCTTTGAAACTTGTTTCAACTTATTCTAGACCTTTAGAATAACCCTTATTTGACTCTATGGGATTTTTCAGCATTTCTATATCTCATTTTTGCCCAGGATATATGGTACAATTTTAAGATTGCACTATTTATGCAATTTTTCCTCGCCTCCCCAGGTGAAAGCTTCCTTTCCTGTGTTCCCTCTCCTGAAATCTTGATCAGTTTTTTTTTGCTTTTGTTACATACCTATGGTGTTTTTTTTACAGTCCTTTCATTGGCTATAGCTGCTTTTTCCAGGAAGGCAAATTTTCGAAGGAGGGTCACCTGATAGAGAACTTTACCAAATTTGTATTTTTCAACCAAAACAGGGCCAGAGACCCATGAAAGGAGCACAGGTCATTTCCAAATTGCTCTGGGGAGATGGTCAGGATAGACTCCAAAAGGCTTTTTGATGGTTCCCCAAACTATGCCTTCCTTCTTTGCCCAGCAGCTGACAACCTTCTGTAAACTCTTTCTCACAGCCTTAAGGTGACACTGTGGCTTTAAATCTCCACCTGTTGGGGTTCTGTGTTGAAACAACTTCCTCTGTCACCTTTGTCCAGGGCATGTTGAAAGAGTAACTCAGAGCCAGGACACAGCAATTCAAATTTGCTAATCAAAAGTCATGATTAGTGCTTTGCCATGACTTCTCTGTTCTTGGGGTAGAGAATGTTTATGTCCCTTTCTGACAGCAGCAGCTAGACAGGGCTGGATTCTGAGATGGCCCACTGGGACAGTGGGGGATTGGTGCTGGTAACAAATAAGCAGAGAGATCTACTCACAGTTCTTCATTGCTGTTTATCAGCCTCTTGCTCCTATCCTCCCCTGGATGCTATAGAGTGCTCTTATAACCTCTTGAGCCCCAGAACAGTTGTTTCAGACAATTCCAGCTTGTTTCATAGCTGTTTTGGAAGAACAAATGAGTCCTGGAGTTCCCTACTCTTCCATCTTCTTCAGAAGTCTGCCCCTTCCCACTCAGTTTAGTTTTTTTAAAAAACTAAGTTTGATGTATATTCATATACCTTACAGTCATGCAAAATGTACAATTAATTGTTCACAGTATCAACATATAGTTGTGTATTCATCACCACAGTCAATTTTTGAACATTTTCATTACTCCAAAAAAATACAAATAAGAATAAAAAGTGAAAAGAACACCCAAAACATCTCATACCTCATCTCCCCTATTATTCATTTAATTTTTGTCTCCATTTTTCTACTCATCTGTCCATACACTGGATAAAGGGAATGTGAGCTACATGGTTTTCACAATCACATGGTCATCATGTAAGCTATATAGTTATACAATCAACTTCAAGAATCAAGGCCACTTTGTTGCAGTTCAATGGTTTCAGGTATTTCCTTCTAGCTATTCCCATACACTGAAAACTACAAAAGAGATGTCTATATAACACAGAAGAATAACTTACAGAGTGACCTCTTGATTTCATCTGAAACCTCTCAGCCACTGACACTTTATTTTGTTTCATTTCTCTTCCACCTCTTGGTCAAGAAAACTTTCTTGATTCCATGATCTGGGTCCAGCCTCATCCCTGGGAGACATGTCCCACATTGCCAGGGAGATTTATACTCCTGGGAGTCATATCCCATGTAGAGGGGGTGGCAGTGAGTTTACCTGCAATGTTGGCTTAGAAAGAGATGCCACATCTGAGCAACAAAAGAGGTTCTCTGGGGTTGACTCTTAGGCACATCTATAAGTAGGCTTAGCCTCTTTATTTCAGTAACAGGCTTCATAAGGGCAAGCCCTAGGATCATGATGATACTGTGAACAATTGTACATTTTGCATGATTGTACATTTTGCATAGTCCCCAATGCTTGTAAGCATATCAGTAATTCCCCAGATGAAGAAGTTTAATATATCCACATTTTCCCCCAGTCCTTCAAGGGAGCTTTGCAAATACATTTTTATTCTCTGCCTGAATTACTTTTTTTTTTTTTTTTTTAAGGTAGATTTCTTTTTTTTTTTTTAATCATCATTTCATTGAGATATATTCACATACCACGCAGTCATACAAAACAAATTGTACTTTCGATTGTTTACAGTACCATTACATAGTTGTACATTCATCACCTAAATCAATCCCTGACACCTTCATTAGCACACACACAAAGATAACAAGAATAATAATTAGAGTGAAAAAGAGCAATTGAAGTAAAAAAGAACACTGGGTACCTTTGTCTGTTTGTTTCCTTCCCCTACTTTTCTACACATCCATCCATAAACTAGACAAAGTGGAGTTTGGTCCTTATGGCATTCCCAATCCCATTGTCACCCCTCATAAGCTACATTTTTATACAACTGTCTTCGAGATTCATGGGTTCTGGGTTGTAGTTTAATAGTTTCAGGTATCCACCACCAGCTACCCCAATTCGTTAGAACCTAAAAAAGGTTGTCTAAAGTGTGCGTAAGAGTGCCCACCAGAGTGATCTCTCGGCTCGTTTTGGAATCTCTCTGCCACTGAAGCTTATTTCATTTCCTTTCACATCCCCCTTTTGGACAAGAAGATGTTCTCCATCCCACGATGCTGGGTCTACATTCCTCTCCGGGAGTCATATTCCACGTTGCCAGGGAGATTCACTCCCCTGGGTGTCTGATCCCACGTAGGGGGGAGGGCAGTGATTTCACCTTTCAAGTTGGCTTAGCCAGAGAGAGAGGTCTGCCTGAATTACTTTATGATGGATTGGGGTTTCACACTAAACTGTACAAACCAAGCAGATCTCACTCCCTGTTCAAAGTTACATGTAATTATGGTGTTTGAATATACTGACCATACATGTAAAAGTATATAACGTGCTACAGAAAATACAGATTTTGCACCAAACAAACATATCTTCCTTTGGTCTCACACAGAAGTTGAAGTTTTAAAACACCATTGATACCATTCTTTACCCTTTAGTCCAATTTACCTTGGTCCTAACCAGCTCAGCTTCATTCATATCCCTAATTGAGGTCTGAATTCTTTTTAAGCCTTTTTTTTTTTTTTTAACAGTTTCTGTATGGAGTAGTACTGACATTCATAGATACCAAACTCAAGCTCTGAGTCCCAGGTGTCACACAGATACCCAAAATTATAGGTGCTGACCAGGTTATATACAAATAGCTCAGCATCTCAGAATTTAGAGATAACCATTACAACTCAGGAATAGATGTGACTTCTCTAAGAGCTTATAATCTAGGGACCTTTACAATAAGACTATCCCTGATAACCTATGCTCTAAGATTCAATTTTCAGAGATTACACATTATAGTTAGTCCTTATTAGTGAGGAATTATAATGTCTGTCTTTCTAATTCTGACTTATTTCACTCAAAATGCTGAACTCCAATTCCATTCACCTAGTTTCATGCCTCACAACTCCATTCCTTTCTGTAGTCTCTCAATATTCAATTGCATGTATACGCTAGAGTTTCAATTTAGTTTATTGTTTATTTTTATTGAGATTGTTCACATACCATACAACTATCCAAAGATCTAAAGTGTACAATCAACTGTCCACGATACCATCATACAGCTGTGCATCACCACAGTCAAATTTTTTTTCCAATTTTCATTACTCCAATAGAAATGAAGACTAATCCTCACATACCCCTAAGCAACCCCCTCCATTATTGATTCATAGTTTTGGTATAGTACATTTGTTACTGTTGATGAAAGAATGTTAAGATATTATTAACTGTAGTATATAGTTTGCAGTAGGTATATTTTTTCCTATATTCTCCTCTATTATTAGCTTCTAGTTATAGTGTCATACATTTATTCTAGTTCATGAGAGAGATTTCTAATATTTGTACAGTTAATCACAGAGAGTGTCCAACACAAGATTCACTGTTTTATACATTCCCATTTTTTAAACTCCAACTTTCCATCTGGTGACATATGTGACTCTGAGTTTAGCCTTTCCACCACCTTCACACACCATTCAACACTGTTAGTTATTCTCACAACATGCTGCCATCACCTCTGTCCATTTCCAAACATTTAAGTTCACCCTAGTTGAACATTATGTTCATAATAAGAAACTGCTCCTCATTCTTTAGCCTTGTTCTATAGCCTGGTAACTTATATTTCATGTGTATTAGTTTACATATTATAATTAGTTCATACCAGTGAGACTCTGCAATATTTGTCCTTATGTATCTGTCTCATTTCACTCAATATAATGTCCTCAAGATTTCTTCATCAACCCATTTTTTAAAGATGGTTTTGTTCACACAACATACATTCTGTCCTAAGTAAACAATCATTGTTCCCTGTATAGTCATGTATTTATGTATTCAGCACCATTGCCACTATCTATATAAGGACATCTCCATTTCTTCCACAAAGCAGGAGGAAGACTCAAAGAAGGTAGAGAGACAAAAGAAATGGAAAAAGAAAGAGGGAGAAAAAAAACCATGAGAGCTAGAAAGCAACAAAGGGAAAGATAGCATTAAATTAAAGTAGAATAAAGAGAAAACATCACCAATGCCAGAAGTCCCATACCATTCCCCTATACCCCACATAGGCATTTTGCTTTGGTACATTGCCTTTGCTACATTAAAGAAGCATGATACAATGTTTCTGTTGATTATAGTCCCTAGTTTGCATTGATAATATTTTCTCCCCAATTCCACCCTATTTTTAACACCTTGCATTGTTGACTTTCATTTGTTCTACTTCATGCAGAAACATATTTGTACCTTTTATTGCAATTGTTGAGCATCCCAGATTTATAGCACTAAGCTATACAGTCCCAGTCTTTATCTTCCGTCTTTCATTCCGGAGTCCCACATGGTCCTAACCTTACTCTTTCAACCATACTCATAGTTATCTTTGTTCAGTGTATTTACATTGCTTGCTACTATCCCCCAAAACTGTTTTCCAAACCTCCTGTCTTTTCCTTTCAGTCTGCAGTGCTTCTTTTAGTGTTTCCTGTAGAGCAGGTATCTTGTCCACAAACTCTGTCATTGTCTGTTTGTCAGAGAATATTTTAAGCTCTCCTTCATATTTGAAGGACCGTTTTGCTGGATATAGGATTCTTGCTTGGTGGTTTTCCTCTTTCAGTGTTTGAAACATATCACCCCACTTCCTTCTTGCCTCCATGGTTTCTATTGAGAAATCAGCACATAGTCTTATCAAGGTTCCTTTGTATGTGATGGATCACTTTTCTCTTGCTGCTTTCAGGATTCTCTCTTTATCTTTGACATTTGGTAATCTGATTATTAAGTATTCTGGCACAGGCCTATTCAGATCTAATCTGTTTGGGGTACACTGTGCTTCTTGGATCCATAATTTTATGTCTTTCATAAGAGATGGGAAATTTTCATTGATTATTTTCCCCTAGGGAGAGGTCATTTACATTTGAATAGTATCTCTGCCTGTGCTATCTCCACCCTTGTCTGTGTCAGAGCACTGGGAACTGAAAAAGGCTGAGATTTTCTCCACTGAACTGAAAAAAAGACAGAAAGCCCCCTTCAGGGCCAGTCTGTGTCTACCCTCTGGCTTTCCAAGTTCAGTCATCACCAAAAGCCTCTGTCTACTTGTTGGGGATTTGTAGCTTGTATTGAGCAGTCCACATTTGTTAATTAAAACCCCAGTTGGAGCTCAGCTGAGCTAAATTCACTTGCTTGGAGAGTGCTGCTCTCTAGCACCATGAGGCTTTTCAGTTCAGACCATGGGGGGAGCATACTCCTGGCTTGTATCAGCAGTTTTTACTTACAGATTTTATGCTGTGATCTTTGACATTCCTCCCAATTCAGGTTGGTATATGATGAGTGGACTATCATGTTTGTTTTCCTGCAGTTATTCCAGATTGTTTACTAGTTGTTCCTGGTTGTTTATTAGTTTTTCCAGGGGGACAAACTAGCTTCCACTCCTCTCTATCCCACCATCTTCTTCCATTTCCTCAATTTAGTTTTAATATAAAAATATTTTAAGTCATTACTAACTAAACTTGACACTCTGGAAAGAAATATTGCATTTATTCTAAGAATTGATGCAGTTACTTCCTTATGTATCACCAGTTAACTCTATCCTGGATGGTAGTTTGAAAAGCCAAATTGTATAACAATTGTTAAACATGAAGGAAACTTTTATTTTAGTATCATGTATTTTTCTGAATTAAGAATATTAAAAAATATCAATTTTAAGAAAACACTTGAAAAACTATTCAAAAAAGTCCTGAAACTGTAAATACTACCTAAACTCCACATACTTTTAATATAATTTTTCTTTGTCTTACATCCTCATTCACAGCATGGGATAAAATGTAATGGTAAAATACATCCAAGTATTTGTACTTTACTAAAAGCAATCACAAAATAAACTGATTTCTTTACTTGTGCATCAATTATTGTTTTTAGAAAAGATTTATTAATTTATGAATAATGCAAAATAATGCAAATGTATACAAAATATATACTAATATAAAGCAAGATGATTAATAGTCTACAGATTATTTCACAATTGTGTAAACTGTAGACTACTGACCAAAGCAATTGGCAAGGAGGACAAACAGAGATTTTCTAACACTATTTTGTAAGTTTGATAATAAACCTTTTTTTAATAGAACATGTTTATGTGTCCTTTAGTCTTAATTTTTATTCAGTAACAGCATTTGTAAATGTACCATTGTGCCATTTGAATACATTGTGTCCTCCAAACACTATTATCTTTGATGCACTCTTGTGTGGGCAGATGCATCAGTGTTGGTTAGATTGTCTTTGAGTGTTTTCATGGAGATGAGACCCACTGAACTCCGGGTGATGACCCTGATTGGATAATTTCCATGGAGGTGTGGCCCCACCCATTCAGCATGGGCCTTCATTAGTTTACTAGAGCACCATATAAGCTCAGGCAGAAGGAGTGAGCTTGCTACAGTGTCCTTCAAAGGGGGACACTTTGAAGAATTCACAGGAGCTGAGAGAGGAGCTGCAGAGACATTTTGAAGAAGGCTGTTGGAAGCTGATGCAGACATTTTGGAGAATGCCATTTTGAAATGCAACCTGGGAGCAAGCAGATGCCAGCCATGTGCCTTCCAAGCTAACAGAGGTTTTCCAGATACCATTGGCCATCCGCCAGTGAAGGTACCCGATTGTCATTGCATTACCTTGGACACTTTATGGCCTTAAAAGCATAACTGTGTAACCAAATAAACCCTCTTTTATAAAAGCTAACCCGTTTCTGGTGCTTTGCATCCTGGTGGCATTAACACACTGGAACAACCACCAAGATATGCAATTTGTTCACAGGACTGTAAAAACAAACCCTTAAATTGTGCACTTTTATATTTGTAAGCAATTTATTGTGTTTCCTTTTTATGTGACTTGTTTATTTTACTCATCAATCTGTCCTATGGTTTGAAATAAGGATTATTGCTGACAAACAAAACAATATAAGTAGTTCAAGTTTCTAATTTTGTGTGCTCTGCTTATTTTTTGCCATTGATCTTCAGTAGTTTGAAGATTTGAAAAACTGTCAAGAAATGTAATTTACATTACATTATTTTTTCAAGATTTAGAAGATTTTAAATTTCAGAGGCAGTACTGTGAAAAAGGAGATGAGAAAACTTTTATAAGTTCTATCAATAACGAATTTTTATGAAAATTACTTAGCCTAAACTCTAACAAGTATAATGTGATGGGAGATGAAGTTTTTTCCCTTTGAACAGTCACGTTCCATTTGTTGATCCAAATTCTGTGAAGGCATTGACAATTTTTCAGCAGTCTTATGACATAGCACATTGTTGCATATAAAGTAAATCATCAAAAGATCCTTACAAATCCATTTTTTGCACTTTACATTGCTTATTGGAAATTTCTTGACAGTTGAGTTCATCAAAAGTGACAACTAACAATTAATTGTATTTCTTCTTACTACAGATTCAAAGAAAATTACTGGCTACAACCAGCATTTAAGACCCCAGGACATGTCATTGTTTTTTTTTTTTTTTTTTTTTTCCTGTAAGATTCATAGCTTTGGATTTACCAAAGCAGCATGGGTTAATATCTTGATATGAACACTTGAAGGAATATATAAAGGTTTAGGTTCAGCACTGTGATGAAGTGGTAAATAAACATGGCACAAAGTCCTCAAGAATATTTTAAATAGAATTCAATAGTAAAAAAAAACTCAAATTTGTTCTGTATTATTACAACTTAACTTCATTTACTAATGTCTTTTGACAGTCTAATTTGGAAACCTTAAGAAAATTATTTTTAAAACTTTAAAATATAAATATTAATTTCTTAGAGTATACAATAGTAGCACAATATTATAATTGTACATTTTGTTTTAGAAATTAATGATTTGGTATTGATAATATAGGTTGATCTAGTATGATGAGGTGGATTTTCTCTTTGTAAATATTATTGAAAGAATTAAAGATTCTGGATATTTGGTTTTAGGAGGGACCATAGGCATTTTTTTCAGGGACATGTGCATCCAATTTGAATTCTGCTGACAGGGAACTTTACTTTGGTTTTGAGGTTCAGTGCTAGTTTCAAAGGGTGAGGGCAATTGAGGAATGTTGTTAAAAAGAAATTCTCACAGAGTTCATCATAGTAAAAAGATGTGGAATAATCAAATCTTGCAAAATCTAATAGCATTAACATCTTTGACAGCTGTTGGGATTTATGGGCAGGGTGGAGAATGACAGATATTTTTTAAAAATCTAGAAAAACCAAGTATTAATTCACGTGTCTCAGATGGTTTCCTTCTTGTGACCTATAATTGTATTGAAAGATAGTGATTTCTAAATGTAAATCTCCATTGTTTCCAAAATCCCTTGAGAGTGTGTTGTGATCTGTTTTGTCTTCTCTGACCCTCCCCTTTCTCCACATACACACACTCTCTCCCTCTCTCTCACACACAGAGAACCCTAGAAACTAGCAGGGGTAAAGCCATCATATCCATTTTAACATAAATCTTTAAGTTTTGCATTTGTATGAGAAATGAAGCTCAACTAAGAGCAGAAGGAAAAATTCAGATTAAAAAAGAGAGAGAGACAAATAAAACAATCGCAATAACAAACCAAAGGATTACAGATAATAGAAGTAGCTGAGCAAAGCATATTACCCTGTTCATCCAATTTTCAAGTTCTCTTACTACCTTTTTGCTTCTTCTAGGTTTACCACTAGAAATAAAGATTTTAGTCACCTTTGCTCCCTTTTTAAATGTTTTGAAATGCAACCATTTTTGAAATTTTGTTTAGAACCCTATTTCTCAGGAGCACTTTGTGACAGAGAGGTATAACTCCATATTTTTGTATTATTTTATTTTTATAGTAGTGATTACTCTATAGTATTATTAAAAAATCAAAGAAGAAAGAAATCAATAGATCGCTCAAATATATTCCTGGGGGTAAATCTATTCTTGCCTTTTGGTGAATACTATTACAAACATTTCTATATGCATCTAAACCTAGAGAAGGATAGCAGTATGCATGCATACATGCAAAAATGGATGGGTGGATGGATGGATGGATGGGTGGATGGATGGATGGATGGAGAAACAAATAGACAATAAGATATACTTTAAAATATGATCATAATTAAAAGTATATTTAAAATGAAAAGTATCAAATAGAACCAATGATCTTTCTCAGCAGGATAGTATTAGAGCTGTGTACTGCTTTTTGGACAATGTCCTTTAACCTGAGTCATATGTCCTAAAAATACATAGGTTACAGTTAGGAAGAGCTTGCCTTGGGCTGTGAGTAGCTTTTGAAAATTCTAGGGTGACATACACATTGTATTCTCCAAAACTGCCTAATTCATGACATTAGACAGTGCTATGGTCCTGCCTGCTTTTCTTTGCTATTTCTTTCTAGATTCTATCATATATACTGGTATCTATTCATTCAGTTAGATCTCTATTTCAGTCTCATGGGCTTCTGTTCACTTTTCCAATTCTTAAACTGCTTGAAAAATAAAGCTATTGATTCCAGTATCTTCCCTGTTGCCATGTAGTATGTAGCACTGTCTATCCTCATTAGTTTTGCCCCACATTTCCCACAGTGGCCTATTCACAATTCACCCTCCTCCATTCTGATCAACTTTGAAATGGGAAGACATTAGTAAGTATTCTCAGGACTGGTTCCATTCACCTGCTTTCCAAAACAGTTTTGGGGGAGGATGCCAAGTAGTCCTTATTCTGAATCTTTTGTTTCTCCCCTTAATAGCTATGTCCCCTTGATAGCTCATTTATTATCTTATTTGTCTAATGTTGGTACATATGGAGCATTAATATATTAATTTTTTTATTTCATTATGTATCAGTGAAAGGAGCATCTGCAATCCTATTTTATTGTCTTATCCACTCCAACTTTGATATGATTTGGCTTTAATATTATTTTATTATAATATTATATAAGATTTAATCTTATTATAAGGCTTTAATATTACTATAAGATTGCATGCATGCAATATAGGTTATAGGTATAAAAGCTACACTACTTATTAAGTCCTATTTAATATTATTTGCTAAAATATCATTTTTCTCAAAAGCAAAAATGCCTGCCAAATTATAATTTATATATATCTTCATCCTTGAGTAAACTTGTGTTGTACAACAATTCAATCAGGTGGTGGCAAGTTAATCATAATTTCAGCCTGCTTCACAAATTTTAACATCATTTCCGAAGTATTGTTAATTCTTCCCCTAATCCAGATTCTAACATATAGAAAACACTGTAGCATTCATTAACTAAATGTAACTCAATAAGCTGTGCTTCAAACCTACAGTTTTATTATTATAAAATAATTCCCGGGTACACTAAGTAAACAGATAATAATAAAAGTCTATAAAACATAAAATTAAAATTAAATTGAAATCCAATCATGAGTGACAACCAAAGTATAATGGTGGATACTATTGCAGTAAGGATGGCATGAATGAAGGAAATAATTTTTCAGCTTTAATATTCAAATGACATAGCTACACATGACTTTTACCTGTAATTATTTTATATTGACATCAATCAGCATAAACTGTTTCTGCATTGTAAAACTCTTTATCATATAAAATGTTATTGTCATTTGGTTGAATTGGTTTTTATTTTTCTCCTTTTCTTTGGTCTTTTTAAAAAATACTCAAATACTTGTCTTTCTGGAGACTGGGATGTGTCTAATCCACTATACCCTATGCTCATTACACCAGGATACTAGTACCCCACTAATGTTAAGCATCTAAAACATTAATACACATTCTACCACTGGCTAAATAGGCTGGAGATACATTGCCTGCTGAAATCCTGCTTGAATATCCAAACAATCATTAGGGTATTAAAAGTCATAATAAGCCTGCATTAAAGAAAAGAAAATATGTTTAACTTTGTTAAACTGGCAGTTATCAAAACTTTTTGACTAGCTGATTTTGTATATGGTAGAGGTAATCAGGAATGGTTACTTTGTTGTTTTAGAGACGTTGGTCAGAGGAGTCTCAAAGTACATCTAAGATGAAATAGGAAGAGTAAAAAAGAGTTAGCTAAGCAAATAGGGTTGAAATAAGAACCATATTCACAGTCAAAAAGTTTAGCCTCCTGTTCACTCATGTGCGCTGGCCATGTCCAGTTAGAGGATACCCAGGCTGTAAAGATGGGGCAGGACCCTAGAGAAGCCCTTTTAAGCCAGATAATAACCCCTTAGTTCCTGTATGATGGAGCATTTGAGCGTCCCAAGGTAGGTTTTGAGGCAGCTCAGGCAACAGTTGGGGAGGAAAACACTAGGGAACTTGGGGTATGGCTATTTAACAATCAGCTATGCTGATTGGACATTTAACAGCAATATTTGGATATTTTAGCAGAAGTACCAGGTCTGAATAAGATTGACCTGAGATGAAGGAATCATTTGAGAAAAGGAATCATTTGAGAAAAGGAATCATTTGAGAAAAGGAATCATTTGAGAAAAGGAGCAAAGACCAGAGGAGACATTGTGTCTTTTCTAGTCATTTCTCATGAAATAAAACAAGCTCAACTTTTCATCTAATAAATGTTTGACTAATAAATCCTCTTATTAAGGCCAATGTAGAAGACATAGACAGTCATTGTACTTGGATTACAGTGTGACAAAAAATATTTTCTGAGTCTACCAAGGATGTTACTCCCTGAAAGTCTTTTATTCAAAGCTGGTAAATGAGAACTCGGTAGACAGGTTTGTGTGGGATACATTGAAATATGTATCCCACCAAGGACATGTTCTTAATCTTTATTTGGAACCCTGTGGGTGTGACCTTTCCTTTTTTTTAATTTTTTTTTATTTATTGAGATTGTTCACATACCATACAATTATCCAAAGATCCAAAGTGTACAATCAATTGCCCCCAGTACCATCATAGAGCTGTGAATTCATCACCACAATTAATTTTTTTCCAAGTTTTAGGACATTTTCATTACTCCAGAAAAGACATACAGACAAAAAAAAAAGGAAACTCAAATCCTCCCATACCCCTAACTATCCCCCCCTTGTTAACTCATAGTATTGGTATAGTACATTTGTTACTATTGATGAAAGAATGTTAAAATACTACTAACTGTAATTAGTTTGCAATAGGCATATTTTTCCCTATATGCCCCTCTATCATTTTTTTTAAAGTTTCAGAATAGTATTTAATTTTCATATATTTAGTCATTGTGTTTGATATCACAAAATGTTATAAATTCTACAGATGAGGATATTGTTGCACTATTCTCACCATACATAGGTTGCAGAATAGATCTGACTACAGATCAATACTTCCCCTTCTTCCCCCTTTGTATACTTACAAACATGCCTACACATAACCCTTGCTATTCAAATTATTTTTATCTGAATCAAGGAACTAAATGCATTGAGATAATTTTGTTTTGTTTATAGGAATTCTCACTGTAAACTATACAAGCTTAGGGATCAGAGAGTAAATAGATTTTTTTTTATTTTTGCCAAACCCTCTATCTGAACTCAGAAGCTAAAATGTTACATTATCTATGCAATAAATAGCAAATCTTGGGTCCACAATTAATGTTCTTTTGTTTCAGTGTATGAAATAGAAGTTAATAATTGCCACTTAAATTTAGTGGTTCAATGACTACAATAACAGATGTCTCTCCATATGTAAATAGGCATTTTTCACCAACACTGCTCCCTATATGCCTTTGCTCTATGTATCCCATGCCTATCTCCTCCAGACAGAGGCATCTAGTCTACACCAACCAATAAAATATAATTGAGAATACACATTTTTCAATGCTTTCAAAAAGTATAAGAGTATTCCTTTGGATTTTCAGAATTAAATTTAATAGTATTTAATTAGTCTTAGTCTAATTCCTGTTTTATCAATTGGGAAACTAAGAGTCATCTTACAAGTTAAGTGAGATGACCACATTTACAATCAGCAAGTCAGAAAAGTGAGGCAAGTATCATCATCTTCTGACTTCTAGTGTTTCAGAAAGAATGCCATACCATAAACTTGAATTATCCATTTGAAATAGAGTGAAAGAAATGGTAGCATGGAATAGGATGTGATACCAAGTATGTTTTCTCCTTCATAATGTCACCATTCTGTACTGTCTATTCCTCTCTGAAACATGGAATTAAAAATAATTTAATATAGGGTTGTGCCTTACAATGACTATGATGATAATAAAGCCAAACTTATATTCAATGGTCACTATATGGCTTAAAAATGAATCTTCATCTAATAGTAAGAAACCTTTTTCCATATCCCTCTCCTTTCTTTGTTTTTCTATCAGTAGGCTCCCTTTAGTATCTCAAGTAGGGCAGGTCTTTTATTAGCAAAATCTCTCAGCATTTGTTTGTGAAAAATTTAAGCTCTCCCTCAAATTTGAAGGAGAGCTTTGCTAGATGAAGAAATCTTGGTTGGCAATTTTTCTCTCTGAGAATTTTAAATATGTCATGCCACTGCCTTCTCTCCATGGTGGCTGCTGAGTAGTCACTACTTAGTCTTATGCTTTTTCCTTTGTATGTGGTGAATTGCTTTTCTCTTGCTGCTTTCAGAACTTGCTCCTTCTCCTCAGTATTTGACAGTCTGATCAGAATATGTCTTGGAGTGTGTTTATTTGGATTTATTCTATTTGGAGTTTGCTGGGCATTTATGCTTTGTGTATTTATGTTGTGTAGAAGGTTTGGGAAATTTTCCCCAACAATTTCTTTGAATACTCTTTCTAGACCCTTCTTTCTTTTGTTTTTTCATTTTCTCTTTTGTCATACTCCAGGTCGCTGATTCATTGTTCAGCTTCCTCTAGTCTTGTACTACGAGTATCCAAGAATCTTTTTAATTTGGTTGACAGTTTCTTTTATTTCCATAAGATCATCTATATTTTTATTTACTCTTGCAATTTCTTCTTTATGCTCTTCTAGGCTCTTCTTCATGTCTTTTATATCCTGTGCCATGCTCTTCTTCATGTCCTTTATGTCCTGTGCCATGCTCTTGTTGTTCATCTTTAGTTCTTTGATTAATTGCTCCAAGTACTGTGTCTTCTCTGATCTTTTGATTTGGATGTTTGGGTTTGGGTTATCCATATCATCTGTGTTTTTTTCATATTCTTTAAAATTTTCTGTTGTTTTTGGCCTCTTGGCATTTGCTTAACTTGATAGGGTTCTTTTAGGATATGTATGCTAATTCAAAGACTTCTCTCTAATTTGTCAGATGTACAGCTTGGTGGAATACACTTTCTCTAACTAACCAGCAGGTAGTGTCTGTGAGCCACCTATTGCCCTCAAGCCAGTTATCCCCAACTTTGTATTTGTGGTGCGTGGGGTTCTGATTCTTGTGGGGTCCAATTTGTGTACCAGTTTTGTGTGGGTAGTTTGTGCTGTCCACCCTGAATGTAGGGGCTGTGTCTGAGCAGTTAGGGAGTGAGGGCAGCTTTAATAATCAAACTTCCCAGGTGTTCCTGGAGATTTAAGGCTGTTCCAAGAGTCTAAACCTTCAGTTTGGTCTCACCACAGATTGTCTCTGCTGCTGACTCATAAGTCCTTGGTATTGGCATATGGTCCCTGCAGTTTCCAAGTGGGTCGCTCTTCCAAGCCTTGCCCTTCTAGGGCCTCTGCTGAGGGAAGGCTGTGCAACTTCACAAATGTACACCAACCCTCAAGGGAAGTTCTGGGCCACCGGGCCATGAAGGGGCATTCCCAGCCTGCTGAAAGAATGGCTGAACGGGACATGTTAATTTCCTCCTTTTCATACCGCTCTGCCTTCCTAGCTCTGGGACAATTAGCTGTGGGTCATGAAAGGCTATTGTCTACACCAGATATTGTGGCTTGTGTGCACATTGCTGGAAATACTTCCCATTGCACTGGGTTTTTTTGGGCACCTCTGGGCTGTGGAACTGGCGCCAGGCAGGAGTGTTCCCAGCCTGCTGGGAAGATGGCTGTAAGGGGCATGGTTTTTTTCCCTTTTGGCTAACCTCTGCCTTCTTAGCTCTGACAGAATTAGCAGTGGATGCACAAAGGGCTATCATCCATGCCAGATATTGAGGCATACTCACAGGTTGTGAAGATGCCATTCCTGCCATGCTTCCCTGTGCGGTTCTTGCTGCCCTATCCACAGCTGCTTTTGGGTTTTTAAAAAGAACTAGTCTGACTCCAAATGCCAACCCATGGTTTCCCCACACTGCAGTGTGGCTGCCAGATATTCAGCAGGTTTACTCACTCATTTCAGAACACAGACTCCTGGTTTCACCAAGTGCATGGTCCCTGTGGATTTAGCAGACCTTGTCCCGCTGGTGCATTGCTGGAACTGGTGTTCTGGGTGACTTTCTGGCTTTTATCTAGTATTTTTCACAGAGGTGTTTTTTTTTTTGCCCTGTCTCTCCTAACCACCATCTTCTGGAAGTCCCAGTTTGACCTTTTGAAGCTGAAATTTTTAGGTGTTGCCAAATGAAGCTGGGTGGGCTCTAATACAGATTACTGAAGCCTTATAAAAAGAAGGGCATGGGAATAAGCATGAAGCCAGCAGGAACCAAGATGACATATGGGAGGATACCACCATGTGATGTGAGGCTGAGATGGAATCCAAGGAATCCCAATGACTGCAACAAGTCAGCTCCAGACCCCAGGAGAAGAAAACTTTCTAGCCTCTGAAATTGAGACAATAATTTCCTGCTATTTAAGACAAACTATTGTATGGTATTTTTCATAGAAGTTCAGGTAAAACTAAGAAAGGGAACTTACTTTGGGTTCCTCCAGAAGCTGACCCTGAGACAAAGATTTTAGTGCCGGTAGTTTTGGGGGGTGGCACAGGGAATCCAGCAGGGGAGGGAGGAGGTCTTATAGGGAAAAAAAGGTAGATAAAATGAGTGTTATTAAGCCAGTCACTCAAGTAGGAAACTGCATTTTAATTCTTCCTATAAAACATGTACCTCAGAATTAGAGAATATTCTCAGAATATTGCTGAGAGCTATGGGCTATTTATTTATAGACGAAATTCTGAGATTCATTGGTTGAGGATGGTTTCCGGTAAGAAGAGAGGTATTAATTTATTAGTACTTCTTGCTTTCTGTGTGTGCAAGCAGATCAACCCTCCAGTGTTCTGGAAAGTGTCTGCAGGAATGCAGAACCTAGCGCCTGGGATGGTCAGAGGCATCTGGTCAGCCATTGTGAGCTTCTATTACTTTATGGCTATCAGTTGGACTGACCTGGGGCAGTCTCAGTCAAGTCTCAGGGGAAGGGATAGGCAATAGGATTCTTGAATCAAATTTATTTAAGTAAGGAGGAGTGGCCTATCATAAATTATTGATCTACACTCAAAACAAGGGGTCCTGGAGGGGAAATGCTTTGGTGCAACTTATAGTTAATTCTGGAAACTCTTCTGAACACATTCTGACAGAGTCCGTGTTCTGGACAAAACTGCCAAAGGTTGGGAATAGAAAAAGAAGAACTTGGTGGCCTGTGGAATACGGAAAAAGAAGAACTTGGTGGCCTGTGGAATACAGAATAGCAGCTTTCAATGGCACATCATGGTTGATGAGCTTTGGGTCTGATGATTGAATACCTGGCACAATAGTCCTGGAATTTTGAATAATTCTGGATGAGACATTCAAGAAAGGTTACTGGACTTCCTTCATATCAAGTATGCAATTATTTGAACTGAATTTATATTGATTGAAAAATATAGGTAAATGACTCATCATCCAGAATCTGGAAATAGCATTTAATAATCAATGACCAAAAGACTGTCTACTACAAAAATGGATAAAAAGCCTCGAATATGCCATTCTCAAAGAAGACATCCAAATAGCAGATATACATATTAATATGAGGCAGCCTCTTTAGCAATTAAGGGAGGCAAAGGAGTGTCATAGTGAGGAATTATTACTGCACCAATTTAAAGGGTTGAAATTTAAAAGACTCACAATAGTAAGTCTTGCTGAGGATGTATTGAAATAGGTATACTAAAGTATATGGTTACCAAACATCTTAGTTTGCCCAGAAAAATCCTAGCGAATGTCACTTGTTTCAGCACAAGTTTTTAAAAGGTCACTTATTCATTTTGAAATGTGTTCAGATATGCACCACAAATTAAATGGATAAACTGTCTGGGCTACTTGTTGGAGTGGAAATTTGTGTAACCATTTTTTTTCTCACTTATTTAATAGGGTACCCTGGGTTGTACAGTCCAATGTTTTATCTTTTAATTTTTATTCTAGTAAAGCATATATGACCTTCAATTTCACCTTTTAACCACATTCACATAAATAATGCTGTTAATTACACTTACAGTGTTCTGCTATCATTACCATCATCCATTTCTAAAACTTTACCATCAATCCAAGTAGAAATTCTGTACAAATTAAGCATTAACTCCCCATTCTGTCTCCAACCCAGACCCTGATAACCTATATTCTAGTTTCTAACTATGATTTTGCTTATTCTAATTATTTCACATCAGTTAAGTCACACAATATTTGTCCTTTTGAGTCTGGCTTATTTCACTCAACATAATGTCTTCAGGGTTCATCCATGTTGTTGCATGAATCAGAACTTCATTTCTTTTTAATGTTGACTAATATTCTATTGTGTTTATATATCACGTTTTGTTCATCCATTCACTTGATGGACACTTGGGTTCCTTCCATTTTTTTGGCAATTGTAAATAATGCTGCTATGAACAGTGGTGTACAAATATCTGTTTAAGTCCCTGCTTTCAATTCTTTTCAGTCTATACCTAGTAGAAGGATTACCAGGACATATGGTAATTCTGTAATTAGCTTTCAGAGGAACCACAAAACTGTCTTCCACAGCAGCTGCATCATTTTACATTCCTACCAGCAATGAATGAGTGTTCCAATTTCTCTGCATCCTCTCCAACAGTTGTAATTTTCTTTTTGGTCAATAGTAGCCTTTCTAGTGGGTATGAAATGGTACTTCATTGTGGTTTTCATTTGCATTTTCCTAATAGCTAATGATGTTGAACATGTTCTCATGTGCTTTTTAGCCATTTGTGTGTCTCTTTGAAGAAGCATTTATTCAAGTATTTTGCCCATTTTTAAATAGGGTCGTTTGTCTTTTTATTGTTGAGTTGTAGTGTTTCTTTATATATTTTGGATCTTAAACCACTATTTGAAATGCAGTTTCCAAAAACTTTCTACCATTCAGTTCTCTTTTCAGTTTTGTGACAAAGTCCTTTGATGCACAACAGTTTTTAATTTTGATGAATTACAATTTATCTATTTTTTTTTTTTCCTTTTTAGCTTGTGCTTTGGATCTAAAGTGTAAGAAGCCATTGCCTAGCAAGAGATCCGAAAGAAGCTTCACTATATTTTCTTCTAGGAGCTTTATAGTCATGGTTCTTTTAGTTAGGTCTTTGATCCACTGTGAGTTAATTTTTGTATATGGTTTAATATTGGGGTCCTGCTTCATTCTTTTGCATATGGCTATTCAGTTCTCCTAGTACATTTGTTGATGAGGCTATTCTTTCCAAGGTGAGTGGACTTGGCAGCTTAGTCAAAAAACATTTTGTCATGGATTTCAGGGTCTACTTTTGAATTCTATTTCATTGATCTATATGAATGTTCTTGTGCCAGTAACATCCTGTTGAGACCACTGTAACTTTGCAACAAGCTTTAAATGCAGGAAGTGGAATTCTTCAACTTAATTCTTCTTTTTCAAGATGGTTTTGGCTAGTTGAGCCCCTTTACACTTCCAAATAAATTCAAAAATTGGTTTTCCCATTTCTGAAAGATAGGCTGTTGGAGTTTTGATTGGGATTTCATTGAATCTGTACATCAGTTTGGGTAAAATTGACATCTTAACATGTAGTCTTCCAATCCATGAGCATGGAATTTCCTTCCAATATTTAGATCTTTTATTTCTTTTAGCAATATTTTCTAATTTTCAGCATACAAGTCATTTTCTTCTGGGTTAAATTAGTTCCTAAATATTTGATTCTTTTTCTTGCTATTGTAAATGGATATTTTTCCTTGATTTTATCCTCAGATTGCTCCTTACTATCACATCAACACAGTACCAATTTTGTTTGTTGATCTTGTACCCCACCAATTTGCTGAATTCATTTATTAGGCCTTGTAGCTTTGTTGTAAATTTTTAAACTTTATATATGACCATATCATCTGAAAATAGTAAAAGTTTTACTTTTTCCTTTCAAATTTGTATGATTTTTATTTCTTAGTCTTGTTAACTGCTCTGGTTAGAACCTCCAGCACAATATTGATTAACAATTGTGACATTGGGCACTTTGTCTTATTCCAGATCTTAGAGAAAAAGCTTTCAGCCTTTCATCATTGAGTATATTAGCTGAGGGTTTTTCATATATGCCTTTATCATGTTGAGGAAGTTTCTTTCTATTCCTAATTTTCCAAGCCTTTTTATAAAGAAAGGATGCTGGACTTTTTCAAATTACTTTTGTGTGTCAATTGAGATGATGATGTGCTTTTTTCCTTTGTTTTGTTAATGTGATGTATTACATTAATTGATTTTCTGATGTTGAAACACCCTTGCATACCTGAGATAAAACCCACTGGAGCATGGTGTATAATTCTTTAGTATACTTTTGGGTTCAATTTGCAGATATTTTGTTGAGGAATTTTTCATTCATATTCATAAGACAACTTGGTCTTTAGTTTTATTCTATTGCAGTACCTTTTATTGCTTTGGTATTAGGGTGATGTTGGCTTCATAGAATGAGTTTGATAGTGCTCCCTCCTCTTCAAATTTTTGGAAGTGTTTGAACAGGATTGGTATTAATTCTTGGAATGTTTGATAGAATGCACCTGTGGAGCATATGGTAATGGGTTTTTCTTTTAGGGGAGGTTTTTGATGACTGATTCAATCTCTTTACTTGCAGTTGGCATATCAAGATCTTCTATTGCCCCTAGCATTAGTGTAGTTTGTGTGCTTCTAGAATTTTGTCCATTTTACCTAGGTTGTCTAGTTTGTTGGCATATGATTGTTCATAATATTCTCTTTTGATCCTTTTTATTTCTGTGGAGTCAGTAGTAAAATTCTATGTCTTAGTTCTGATTTTATTTATTCATGGCTTCTCTTTTTTTTCTTTGTCAGTCTAAGACATCATCAATTTTATTGGTCTTTTCAAAGAACCAAATTTTGGTTTTGTTTAATGCTCTCTATTGTTTTTTAATCTTTGTTTCATTTATTTTTGCTCTACTCTTTATTTCTTTTCTTCTTCTTGCTTTGAGTTTAGTTTGCTGTTCTTTTCTTACATTCTCTAGTTGTGCAGTTAGGTCTTATATTTTAGACCTTGCTTCTTTTTTTAATGTAGGGTTTTAGGGCTATAAACTTTCCTCTCAGCACTTCCTTTGCTGCATCCCATAAGTCTTGATTTGTTGAGTTCTCATTTTCATTCATCTCAAGATATTTACATATTTCCCTTGTAATATCTTGTTTGACCCACTGATTGTATAAGAGTGTATTGTTTAACTCCCATATACTGTGGATTTCCCAGTTCTCTGCCTGGTTTCCAGTTTCATTGCATTATGGTAGAAAAAGTGCTTTGTATATTTTCAATATTTTAAAATTTGTTGGTTCTTGTTTTGTGGTCTATCCTGGAGATCAATCCATATGTATGTGAGAAGAATGTATGTCCTGGTATATTGGGGTGCAGTGATGTGTATATATCTGTTAGGTCTAATTCATTTATCATATTATTCAAGTTCTCTGTTTCCTTATTGATCATCTGTATAGATGTTCTATCTATCAATTGGAGTGATGTATTGAAGTCTCCAACTATTGTTGAGAGATGTCTATTTCTCCCTTCAGTTCTGCCAGTGTTTGTCTCATGTTTTTTGTTGCATTATGGTTAGGTGCATCAATATTTATGATTGCTATTTCTTTTCAGTGGATTGACACTTTTATTAATATATAGTGTCCTTCTTTGTCTCTTATTACAAATTTTGACTTGTAGTCTATTTTTTTCTCATGTTAGTGTAGATACCCCAGCTCTTTTTTGGTTACTACTTACATGGAATATCTTTTTTTTCCCCACCCTTTGACTTTCAATCTATTTGTGTCTTTGGGTCTAAGATGATCTCTTGTAAATAGCATATTGTTGGATCATGCTTTTTAATACATTCTGCCAATCTGTGCCTTTTGATTGGAGATTTTAATCCACTAACATTTAGTACTATTACTCTAAAGGCAGTACTTCAGTCATTTTTGTCATCTGGACAAAAATTACTGAAGATCTTCATGTCTTTAAACTATTCCAAACCACTCAATCCTGTCTTTTCCATTTAACCTTCAGAATTCCCTTTATTAATTGTTGTAGTGTAGGTCTTTTGTTGAGGAACTCTCCCAGTTTCTGTTTATGTGTGAATATTTTAAACTCCTCCTCATTTTTAAGGACAGTTTTACCATATAAAGAATTCTTGGCTGGGTCCTTTTTCTCTTTCAGTACCTTAACTATATCATACCATGGCCTTTTTGCCTCCGTGGTTTCTGATGAGAAATTGGCACTTAGTCTCATTGTTGTTCCCTTGTATTTTCTCTTGCTGCTTTCAGGTTTCTCTCTTTATCTTTGGCATTTGACATTCTGATTAGTATACATCTCAGGGTGAGTCTATTAGGGTTTATTCTGTTTGGAGTACATTGTACTTCTTGGACATGTATATTGTGCCAGTTTGGATATATTATGTCCCCAAGAAAAAGCCATGTTCTTTAAGGTGATCTTGTGGGTGCAGATGTATTTAGTTTTGATTAGGTTGGAAGCTTTTGATTAGGTTGTTTCCATGGAGATCTGACCCACCCAACTGTGGGAGATAACTCTGATTAGATTATTTTCATGAAGGCATGGCCCCACCCATTCAGCATGGGTCTTGATTAGTTTACTGGAGCCCTATAAGAGCTCACATAGAAGAGCTCAATGCTGTAGGCAAGAGAGATATTTTGGAGACAGCTGCTGAAAGCAGACTTTTGCTAGTCCAGAGTTTGCCTGGGAGAAACTAAGAGAACACCCCCAGATGCCTAAAGATGAACTTCCTGGGAGAAAGCCATTTTGAAAGCAGAACCCTGGAGCAGACACCAGTCACATGCCTGTGACTTCCCAGCTAACAGAGGTTTTCCAGATGCCCATCAGTTTTCATCAGTGAAGGTAGCCTACTGCTGATGCTTTTGTTTGAACACTTTTATGGTCTTAGGACTATAACTTTGTAACCAAATAAAACCCCCTTTATAAAAGCCAATCCATTTTTTGTATTTTGCATAACAGCAGCATTAACAAACCAGAACATATATTTATGTCTTCCATAAGATTTGGGCAATTTTCAGCCATTATTTCCCGAAGTATTCTTTCTGCCCCTTCTCCCTTCTCTTCTCCTTTTCTGGAACACCCATGCCATATCTGTTTGTAGGCTTCATGCTGTCCATCAAATTTCTGAGACATGGCTCAAGTTATTCTGTTATTTTTCTCTATCTGTTATTCTGACTGTATGATATCAATTGTCTCTTCTAATTCACTGATTCATACTTCTGACTGTTCAAATCTGCTGTGGTATGCCATAAGTGTATTTCTAATCTCCATTCTTTTGCCTTTCATCCCTATAATTTCTGTTATGTTTTTCTTAAACTTACAAATTCTTCTTTATGCTCACATACTGTCTTAATATTCTTTAGCTCTATATCCATATTTACCTTCAACTTGAATTGAATTAGGAGATTTGTTTGAACTTATTTGATTAGTTGTTCAAAAATCTTCATGTCTTCTGAATTTTTAATTTACTCCTTTTCTGGTTTGCTAATGCTGCTGTAAAGCAAAATACCAGAAATGGATTGGCTTTTATAAAGGGGATTTATTAAGTTAAATTTACAGTCTAAAAACCATAAAATGTCCAAATTAAGGCATCAGCACAAGTATACCTTCACTGGAGAAAGACCATTAGCATCTGGAAAATCTCTGTTAGCTCAGAAGTCATGTGACTGGCATCTGCTTCTCCAGATGGTATCCAAAATATTTCTCTAAGCAGCAGCACTGAGTTCCTTCTGTTTGTCAGCTCTTTTATATGGCTCCAGTGATTTAAGACCCACCCTGAATGAGCAGGGTAAAATCTCCATGGAAATTATAGAATCAAGGTCTTGCCCACATTTTATTGAGTCACATCTCCATGGAAACATTCAATCAAAAGGTTCCAACCTAATCAACACTAATGCTTCTACCCCTACAAGATTGCATTAAAGAACATGACATTTTGGGGGACATAATACATCCAGACTGGCACAGTTCCCTTGACTGAAAAATATCTTCTTGTTTGTTATAATGGCTTGTAATTTTTTGCTGATGACTGGGTATCTGCTTATTTTGAGGCATTAACTCTGAAGGCCAGTTTCTCCTTCTTATCTAGGGTTTTATTGTTTTGATTTTGTGTTGTCTTTGATGCTTGGTCCAACTTATTCTGGACCTTTAGAGTAGACTGTGTTTAACTGTTCAGACTTTCTAACTTTTCCTCCATCTGTCTCTTGCTCCAGATATGTGGTATAATTTTTAAGATTGTATTTTTGGGCAATCATTTCACCTCCAGGAGAAATGATCCTTTCCTCTGTTCCTTCTCTGGAAATTTTGGTCTCTTCCTTTTGTTTCTACATAGAATTTTCTCTCCAGTTTATATTCTTTCCCTCCCTCAGTGCCCCCTTTTCCTTACACTTTTAAGTTCTGGGACCCATCCTGTGTTACAAATTCAGTCACCTTCCTTTTTTATTCTGTGAGGTTTTTCTGCCTCCAATTTCTTTTCCATTAGTGTATCCCACCCAGGCACACAGATAGGGTCAATCCAGAAGGTCCAATTTGTGTTTAGGTGGTCCAGCCAACAGAGACTAGATTGACTGAGTGCCCCTCTTACAAACAGTTCTACTGTTCTCTCATTCTCTCTCTCTCTCTCTCTTTCTTTCTCTCTAATCTGGGGGGTCCCTTTGAATTTTGAATGTGGAATGCCTCAGTGACATTTGCTCCACCCTTGTCCTCTGTAGAATTGGATCCCTTTGCCTGAATATGCACGGGGTTCTAACTCACTGCTGTGAGTGGCTCTATAATCTGCATCCATGACAGGAGGGACCCATACTGTCTCTTCATGACTCCCAAGCTGCACTGGACCAATTGAGTAGGAGAGATCTTGACTGCGGTTCTGAGAAGAAATTCTCCTACCAGATCTTGGAGATTATCCCCTTTTTTTACTTCAGAATTTGTGGAGTCATTCTCCAGAGTCTGTTATCCCCCAGAGTTTAAAGCAAGTGGGATTTGTATTCTTATTAGTTGATTCTGAAGGAAAAATTTCCAGGGGATGTTTATGCCACCATGTTAATGACATCACTTTGATTGAAAATTATGTATAGTCCACTCTTTTTCTTACTCTCCTTTCAATTCCCTTTTTTTTCTTTCTCTTTCCTTCTCTATTCTTCTTAAAAAATGTCCAAAAGCCATTGATTGAGGCCAAGGAAGGTAGGTGGTTTCAGATGAGGGGAGTCTTGTGGGATAAGTTAGAGTATAACAACCCAAGCAGTGTGAGGAAGGGCACCTGGAAATTATGGCAGACTGCCATGGGCTGCTAAAGGCACGATTAGAGCAAAAGGACTTCCATTTGTGGCTGTGAACAAATGTGCAGTATTAGACCTGAAATTGGATGAGGATGGCTTCTGCAAGGGGATAGAGGGTGTAACAAGTGCCAGTAGATTTCTTATATGAAAGGAATTTGATATAAAACCAAGTTTAATAAGGATAATGAATGCAAGATTTCTCAATATCTTATAAGGAAATTAAAATTATGCTAAGGAAGAGGCAGGGTGAGATAGTGGTGTAAAGTTGTGAGAGATTTAATTCATCCTCTAGGCAGCTGGTAAATAGCCAGGAAATGTCAGGAGAAACTGTTTGGAGGACTTCCATACCAAATGCACACATTGTACAATAGCCTGGAACCAGTGGAAGAGCCAATATAACAGCACAGAATTGTAAGTAAATTCTTCCATGCTGTGGAGGCTGGTGCATATCACTATTAGGACAGTGGGCTGACTCAGAGTCTCTCCCCAGTGGGAAACAAAAGCCCTATCTACTGGAAGCAAGGGAAGGAGAGTTCAATCAAGCTCCAGTTGTGGATTTGATTGACAAATTCAGATGCTGAATGCCAGCTCCAAGCACAGATAAAACTACAATGCAAACAATAAAGAAACTGGGAAATTTATAGAAGACCTGCCCCAACTAGGGAGGAAGCAGGGCTTAGAGGAAAAAAGAAAATCAAAACAGAGGTTTTTGGAGTCGTCTGAGCTCAGAATACTGAAAAAGGGCTGTACCCCCCCCCCCCAAATGGGCACATAGAGCCAGTTACCAACTCTGGCTCTTGACTGGCAAGACTGGGGAGCTGGGGATGGGAGCAGCTCAGAGAAGGATGTGTTTCCTTAGCTTTCTTTCTTTCTCTCTTTCTTTCTTTCTCTCTCTCTCTTTCATTCTTTCTTTCTCTTATTAGTTCTCTTTCTCCCTTTCTTTCTTTCTTTCTTTCTTTCTTTCTTTCTTTCTTTCTTTCTTTTTCTTTCATTTTTTTCTTACACAGCCCATTAAAAAAGTAGCAGGGAGACTCAGTTTTCAGCCCTGCCCCAGGCAAGAGTGGAACTAAGAAATGACTGAGAGACAAAGTAATTAATCAGGTATAGGTGGTAGTTCCCTAAAGGGCATATGTTCCCTAAGATAAAGGGGATAGGGCCCCAAACAAGTGCCAGCTCTCATTCAGAGTATTTAGATCTCAGTGGCTGGGATATCAGCAGCAGTTTCAACCTACAAAAAGTGGAGCCCAGCATGCCTCAAATGCCCTCCTGGAAAGAGGGAAAAGAGGGCTGCGTGAGAGATATGTATCATTTCCATTCTGCAAGGAACAAGGGACTGAAGAGCAGCTCCAGCTCACCTAACAAAGGAAAAGAGGGGTGGGAAGGCCCATCATAGGTGGTGACTATTATTTAGAGAATTGAGATCCCAGGAGCTGGAAAACAGAAAAGTTTAACCCCACTATGCCAGTTTGGGAGTATTATGTACCACAAAATGCCATTATCTTTGTAGTCTTGTGTGAGCAGGAAACATATTGGTGTTGATTGGGTTTGAGATTTTTGATCAGATGTTTCTGTGGAGATGTGATCACTCAACTGTGGGTGAAATCTTTCACTGGATACTTTCCATGGAGTTGTGGCCTCACCCATTCAGCATGGGCCTTGTTTAGTTTATTGAAACACTATATAAGCTCAGACAGAGGGAGCAAGCTTGCTAAACCAAGAGGGACACTTTGAAGAATGCACAGAAGCTGAGAGAGTAGCTGCAGATGAGAGACACTATGAAGATGGCCATTGAAAGCAGACTCTTACTCCAGAGAAACTAAGAGAGGACAAACACCCCAAGAACAACTGAGAGTGACATTTTGTAGAGGAGATGCAGCCTAGAGAGGAACATCCTGAGAGAAAGCCATTTTGAAACCAGAACTTGGAATAGACACCAGCTACATGCCTTCCCAGCTAACAGAGGTTTTCTGGACACCATTAGCCATCCTCCAGTGAAGGTACCCAATTGTTGATGGGTTACCTTGGACACTTTATGGCCTTAAGACTCTAATTGTGTAATCAAATAAACCTTCTTTATAAAAGCCAATCCATTTCTGATGTTTTTCATTCTGGCAGCATTAGCAAACTAGAACACCCACTTTCAGCCTCAGACTGTCTCAACCATGCCCTTGGTGGGAACATTATCTGCTGAGAATTAAAGGTAGAGTGCCACTTTACACCTGTGGGGAGCTGTGGGCTGACAAGCACCATCTGCTGGGCAGGATAGGAAATGCACTGATGTAATAAGTTTCACAGGAAAGATTGGCACCCTGCTGGGTCTAATCCCCAGGGAAGCTTGAAACTGACTACACCCTCTTCATGAGTCCTGGGCCTATCTTGTCTGAGGGTATCTGACTGGGGTTGATCCTATACAGGGATTCCCAGGTCCAGACCTCTAGGAAAATTGGTAGAGGAGTGTTAACACATATAGAAGCATAAAGCAAAACAAAACAACAGCAGATTAACATTCCCTGAGGAAGAAGAGGAAGGAGAGAGCATTTTCCTGGGGGTGAAACAACTGTATAAACAAAGAAGGAACCTATATGTTAGTAAAAGGCACAATTCATCAAGAAGACATAACAGTCATAATTGTTTAGCACCAAGCAAGAGTGCCCCAAAATACGTGAGGCAAACACTGAAAACACTGAAAAGAGAAGTAAACACATCTACAATAACTGTTGGAGACTTCAATACACAACTCTCATCAATGGATAGAACAACTAAACAGAGGATCAATAAGGAAACAGAGAGTTCAAAAAGTATGATAAATGTACCATACTTAACAGACATTTATAGAACATTGCTCCCCTAAGCAGCAGGATACACATTTTTCTCAAGTGCCCATGGATCATTCCCTAGGATAGACCACATACTTGGTCACAAAGCAAGTTGCAATAAATTTAAAAAGATTGAGATTGTACAAAATACTTTCTCAGATCATAATGGAATGAAGTTGGAAATCAATAACAGGTGGAATACTGGAAAATTCACAAATATATGGAGGTGAAATAACACATTCTTAAACAACCCATGTGTCCTAGTTTGCTAATGCTGCAGAATGCAAAACACCAGAGATGGATAGGCTTTTATAAAACGGGGGTTTATTTGGCTATACAGTTACAGTCTTAAGGCCACAAAGCATCCAAGGTAACACATCAGCAACCGGGCACCTTCACCTGAGGATGGCCAATGGCGTCCGGAAAACCTCTGTTAGCTAGGAAGGCAGCTGGCATCTGCTCCAAAGCTCCGGCCTCAAAACAGCTTTCTCCCAGGACGTTCCTTTCTAGCAAGCTTGCTTCTCTTCAAAACATCACTCCCAGCTGCACTCTCTTCCTCCCCCCGAGTCAGCTCATTTATGTAGCTCCACCGATCAAGGCCCACCCCGAATGGGTGGGGCCACGCCTCCATGAGAACATCTCATCAGAATCATTGCCCACAGCTGGGTGGGGCACATTCCAAGCAAATCCAACCATCACCAAAGCGCCTGCCCCACACAAAACCACAAAGATAATGGCATTTGGGGGACACAATACACTCAAACCGGCACACCATGGATCAAGGAAGAAATTACAGGAGTAATTAGTAAATATCTCAAGGCAAATTAAAATGAGAACGCAGCATAACAAAACTTATGGGATGCAACAAAGACAGTACTGAGAGGGAAATTTATTGCCCTAAATGCATAAATTAACAAAGAGGAAAGAGCAAAATAGGGGACTTAACTGCTTACCATGAGGAACTATGGAAAGAACAGCAAACTAATGCCAAAGGAAACAGAAGGAAAGAAATAACAAAGTTTAGAGCAGAAATAAATGAAATTGAGGGCATGAAAGCAATAGAGAGAATCAACAAAACCAAAAATTGGTTCTTTGAGAAAATAAATAAAATCAATGGACTCTTAGCTAGGCTGACAAAGAAAAAAAAAGAGAGGATGCAAATAAATAAATCAGAAATGGGAAGGAGGAAATAATTACTTATGCCAAAGAAATAAAAGAGATATTATGAGGAACTATATGCTAACACACTAGACAACTTAGATCAAAGGGACAACTTCCTAGGAAAGCATGATCGGCCAACACTGACTTAAGAAGAAATAGAAGAGCTCAAAAAACCAATCACAAATAGATTGAATCAGTCCTTAAAAAACTCTCACAAAACAAAAATCCAGGGCTGGATGGATTCACATGTGAATTCTACCAAGCATTCAAGAAAGAATTAGGGCAAATCCTGCTCAAATTCTTCAAAAATTTGAAGAGGGAAAGCTATCTCACTCATTCTATGAAGCCAACATCACCTGACTACCCAAGCCAGACTAAGACAATATAAGGAAAGAAAATTAGAGACTGATCTCTTTAATGAATATAGATGATGAAGTAATCCTTAACAAAATGCTTGCAAATCAAATCCAGCAGTACATGACTTATACACCATGACCAAGTGGGACTTATTCCAGGTATTCAAGTGTGGTTCAACAGAAGAAAATCAATTAATGTAATACACCATATCAATAAATCAAAGAGGAAAAAGCACATGATCATTTAGATTGACGCAGAAAAGGCATTTGACAAAATCCAGCATCATATCTTGATAAAAACACTTAGAAATGTAAGAATAGAATAAAATTTCCTCAACATGATAAAGGGAATGTATGAGAAGCCAACAGCTTCTAACATCATACTCATTGGGGGAAGACTGAAAACTTTCCGTCTATAATCAGCAGCAAGAAAAGGATGCTCACTATCACCATTGTTATTCAACAGTGTGCTGGAAGTTCTAGCTAGAGCAATTAAGCAAGAAAAAGAAACAAAAGGCCTGCAAATTGGAAAAGAATAAGTAAAATTTTCACTGCTTGCAGATGACATGATCCTAGATGTAGAAAATCCCAAAAATCTAAGGCAAGGCTACTAGAGCTAATAAAGGAGTACAGCAAAGTGACAGGATGCAAGATCATTACACAAAAATCAGTATTGTTTCTATACAGTAGTAATGAGCGATATGAGGAGGAAATCAAGAAAAAAATTCATTTATAATAGCAATTAAAATAATAAAATATTTGGAAATAAATTTAACCAAGGACATAAAAGACCTATAAAAAGTAAACTATAAAACATTGATAAAATGTATCAAGGAAGACCTAAATAAATGGAAGACATACTGTGTTCATGGATTGGAAGACAAAATGTAGTTAAGATGTCAATTCTACCCAAATTGATTTACAGTTTTAATGCAATATCAGTTAAAATCCCAACAACTTAATTTCCAAAATAGAAAAACCAATAATAAAATTTATTTGGAATGACAGGGTGCCCTGAATAGCTAAAAATACCTTGAGAAAGAAAAATGAAGGGAAGAGCTCACAACTAGACTTTAAAACATATTAAAAAACTACAGGGTTCAAAATAGTACAATACTGACATAAAAAGAGATATAAAGAAGAATGGAATCAAATTAAGTGTTCTGAAATAGTCCCTTTCATCTATGGACAATTGAATTATGATAAGGCAGCCAAGTCCATTCAACTGGGATAGAGCATCCTTGTCAGTAAATGGTACTTGGAGAACTAGATAGCCATATCCAAAAGAATAAGAGGACCCCTAACTCACACCTTATACAAAAATTAACTTAAGAATGCATTAAAGACCTAAGCATTAGAGCTAAGACCATAAAACATTTAGAAAAAAATGTAGGGCAATATCTTAAGGATCCTGTGGTAGAAGGTGGTTTCTAAGATCTTACACTTAAAGCACAATAAATGAAAGAAGAAATAGATAAATGGGATCTCCTCAAAATTGAATACTTTTGTGCATCAAAGTACTATGTCAGGATAGTAAAAAGGCAGCCTATGCAATGGGAGACAGTATTTGGGAACCACATATCAGATAAGGGTTTAATATCCAGAATATACAAAGAAACCAACAACTAAACAATAAAAAGACAAACAGCACAATTAAATGGGCCAGAGGCATGGATAGACACTTTTCCAAAGAGGAAATACAAATAACTCAAAAATCTATTAAAAGATGCTCAACTTCACTAGCAATTAGGGAAATGCAAATCAAAACCATGAGATACCATATCACACATACATGAATGGACACTATCAAATAGAAACAGAAAACTTCAAGTGCTGGAGATGATGTGGAGAAATAGGTACACTTATTCACTGTTGATGGGAATGTAGAATGGTGCAGGTGCTCTGGACGGCAGTTTGGTGTTTCTCAGAAAGCTAAGGATAGAATTGCCATATGATCCAGCAATCCCATTAATAGATATATACTCAGAAGAACTAAAAGCAGGGACAAGAACAGACATTTTCACACCAATGTTTATAACAGTATTATTCTCAATTGCCAGTAGATGGAAACAGTCCAAAGGTCCATCAATGGACTAGTGGATAAACAAATTTTGGTATATACCTATGATGGAATATTTTGCAGCTGTAAGAAGGAATAAAATCATGGTTCATGCAACAAACAGGATGAACCTTGAAGATAGTATATTGAGAAAAATAAGCCAGAGACAAAACAATAAATACTCTGTTATCACTAATATGAACTGACTATAATAAGCCAACTCTGAGAGTTAAATTAGAGAACACAGGTTATAAGGAGATAGAAAGAGGCTAATGATTAGGCAATCAATGCTTAAGAAGTACAGAATGTTCAATAAGGTTGAATTAAAAGTTCAGAAATGGATATCACAATACTGTGTGATAGTAGCACAATTCTATAAGTGTAATTAACAAAGTGGAGTGTGTGTATGGTTGAAAACAGTAAGGCTAGAATTGGTTATATCACCAGAAGGCAAACTAGAGGTAAAAACTGGGACTGTAAAACTTAGCAAAACCTAGAGTGGATAATGATGGTGCCTAATTGCAAAATATAAAAATGTTTTTACATGAACTAGAACAATGTATGCCACTATTACAAGGTGTTAAAATGGGAAGTTACATAAAAAACCACAATTAATGCAAACTAAGGTCTATAGTTAACAGTTAACAATGTAATATACTTTCATTAATTGTAGCAAAGGCAATACACCAAAGCTAAATGTAAATAAGTGGGGGATATAAAGGAGGAGTGTGGGATTTTGTTTTATTTCTTTTCTTCTTCTTTCTTTTCAAAAGAAATGGGAATTTTCTCATGTAGATGGGGGTGATGAATGCATAACTATATAATTACACCAGGAACAATTGCTTGTACACTTAGGATGGATTGAATGGTGTGTGAATAAAACTGTATTAAAAATTAACAGGAAACTGCAATTGCTGGAGGAGAGGTGGAGAAAGAATTATAACTGTTCACTCATGGGGAAGTGGAAATGGGCAGTAACTTGAGGGCAGTGTGGTGTTTCCTCAGGAAGCTGGGTATGGAGTTACCATGTTATGTGGAATTTGTTTTACTAGGTATATGCCTGGAAGAACTGAAAACAGGGAAATGAATAGACATTTGCATACTGATGTTGATGTTGGCATTATCCATGATTGCCAATAGAAGGGGGTGGCCTAAGGGTACATCAACTGATGAGCAGAAGGGCAAACTGTGGTGTATACAAAAATGGAATATTGCATGTCTGCAGAAATGAATAAAGTCATGAGGCAAGCAATGAGATGAATGAACCTTGCGGACATTATATTGAGCAAAATAAACCAGAAACAAAAGGACAAATATTGTATGGTCTATGATATTGTCTGTTTGTTAAAACTTCAACACCTGTGTGAGACCAAATGAATTGATGTTTATTTTGTCCAAAATTTAAATTCTCTGTAGCACACTATCCAATTTAAACTGAATGGTCAGTTTATTTGAACACTGTAATTACATAGAATTTTGAATAGGGAGTGAAATCTTGTTATTCTGTACAGGATAATGCAATGACTTGATACATTCCAGAGTATTTTGGGCAGGAAAAAAAAAAAGTATTTTCAATGTCCCTTGAGGGAAGGAGAAAAAGTGTGGAACTATTAAACTTCCCTTCCTGGGGAACTCCTGGTATTCTTTCAAGCATTAGTGACTCAAAATTTAATACGCCAAGCCCTCAGTCTTGAGAATTGTCCTTATGAAGCTTATCTTTGCAATGTTATAAGCTAAGCCTACTTATAACTATGCCTAAGACTCACCCCAGGGAACCTCTTTTGTAGCTCAGATGTGGTGTTTCTCTCTAAGCCAAACTGCCAGTAAACTCACTACCCTTCCCCCCCACATGGGACAGGACTCCCAATGGTGTAATTCTCTTTGGCAATGTGGAATTTGACTCCCAGCAATGACTTGGCCCTGGCATCATGGGTCTGACAATGCCTTATTGACCAAAAAGGGGAGAAAATGAAACAAAATAAAGTTTCAGTGGCTAAGAAATTTCAAATACAGTCAAGAGGTCATTCTGGGGATTACTCTTCTGCAAGTGTCAGTCACATATTGCAAAGGAAGTGATGTTTATTTTGTTCAAAATTTAAATTCTCTGTAGCACATGATCCAATTTAACCTGTATGGTCAGTTTATTTGAACACCATAATCACATAGAACTTTGAATAGGGAGTGAGATCTTGTTATTCTGTACAGGATAATGTAATACTTTGATACATGCCAGAGTATCAAGGTATTACATTATGCCAAGCCCCAACCAACAGTATTCCTGAAAACCCTAAAGAATAACCTTGCCTCTATCTAAGACTATATAAAAGTTTGACTTATCAAGTCTATTTTTTTTCAGAAATTTAAAGCATCCAGTGGTTCCTATGCTAGATAAGCCCTGAAACCCAGAGGTACCAGTCTCTCCAAGAACATCAATCAGTTACATTTTTCTACTCCATAATGTTGACACCAATTTTTTGCATGAAGAAGTTAGAATGCTCATTGCCTAGATATCACTGAAGATTGAGAAAATGATCAAAGGAGGAGGAGTTTTAATGGAGAAATTTGGATTTAACAAATGAGTATGACTACTGACTCATTGTGATGGTTAGGTTCATATGGCAGCTTGGCCAGGTGAGGGTACCCAGCTGTCTGGTAAAGCAAACACTGGCCTAAACATTGCCATGAGGACATTTGTGGCTTGTTAATAAACCAACAGGCTGGTTTATTAAATCATCAGTCAATAGGCTGCAGCTGTAACTGATGATGTCAATGAAGCATGTGTCTTCCACAATGAGAAACTGCAGTTGGCTGGATTTAATCCAATCAGTTGAAGACCTTTAAGCAAGACAGATAGAGGACCTTCACTTCTTCTTCGGCTGTCCAGTAAAGCATTTCCTGCGGAGTTCATCGAAGTTGCCAGTCAAACTTGTTCATTGAAGTTGCCAGTTTGTTTCCTGAGGAGTTCATTGAACATCTTTATTGGAGTTCCTAGTTTGCTGCCTGTCCTATGGAATTTGGACTCATGCATAACCACAGTTGTGTGACACACTTTCATAAATCTTACATTCATGGATATCTCTCATTGATTCCATTTCTCTAGAGAACCCTTATACAACTTGGTACCAGGAGTGGTTCTTGAGAAATAGAATCTTAAAATGGGATTTTACAGTTTGTTTTCTCCTATGATTAGCTTCAAAAGCACTAATTACTCCATTTCCAGTAATCAAGAGGGCACTGACAGTCTGTGGCATGAGTTGGCAAAGGAGATATGCAAAATAGCACCGTTCAACTCTCCTAATCATACTCTTGTATGAAGCAAAGCTATGGATGACAGTGTTTTCAACAGCTTCACAGAGTTTTGCAGAATTAAGAGGTATAATGATGTTGGCTGGCTGCTCTTAGATATGTTGGATAAATTTATAAAAGAAAGGGATGAGCTAAAGGCTTCAAATTTAAAACTTAAATGCCATATGACAGATGTAAAGGTTTCTATGTGTGCCCTGAAAAAAAATCTCATTTCCTGTGGCTACAGACTTGAGATTTCTGAAAACCAGATGCAGAATCTCATTGTGTGAGTAGCAGATTTACAATGTAAACTGAAAACTTAACCAGGCAGAAACCAGGGGAATATGTATGGGAATGGATACTAAGGGTGTGAGATAACAGTGGAAGGAATGTAAGGTTGGATCAGGCTGAATTTACTGATATGGGCCCACTAAGCAGAGATTCTGAATTCAGTGTTGTAGCTTGAGGGGTTAGAAAGGATGTTTGTTTGGGTGGTTGGCTGAAACATGGCTCAAAAGGTGACTGGCACTACAGGAGGTTGAAATGCCAAAACTGCCCTGTTATAATGTAAAGGAGAGGACTCAAAGGCTTGGAGAGATTGGAATGTTAGAGTGGATTTATCATGGAAGACCTGCTCACACACCCCTGGAATGTCCAGAGGACACATCTCTTAGCAGGACTGTGAGGAATAAATTTGTGAGACTAGCTTCATAATCCCTGAAAAGCTCTGTACTTGCACTTATCTGTAGGTCAGATATTACTGCAGGAACTGCTGTCACTGAGCTGGAATCATTAAACACAAAGGGGATAATCAGACTCTGAGTTGGCAGAAGCCAAGTGGCTACAGTTAATCACCACAGACAAGATGGCCATGGCTCCCATAATGGAAAACAGGCCCAAAGCAGCAATCAAAATAATCTGACTCACAGAGACTTACGACATTGGCTAGTAGATCATGGAGTACCAAGTAGTAAAATAGATGGGCAATCGACTAAATTCTTCTTTGAACTATATAAGCAGAAGAATTCTAGGTCAAGTGAACAAAAGTCTCCCTTGAATTACAAAAACAGAGAGCCAAGCCCCTTAATCAATTCCCAGACTTGAGACAGTTTACAGATCCAGAGCCCCCTGAATGAGGGGAAGGCCAGGTATCTTTGGGGAAGGACCTTGTTACACTGCCAAAAATTTATATGTTAATTTCACTCCCAGCCTTCCCCAGGGGGACCTATGGCCTTTTACCAGGGTAACTGTGCATTGGGGAAAAGGAAATGATCAGAAATTTTGTGGATTATTAGACACTGGTTCAGAAGTGACATTAATCCTAGGAGACCGAAAACATCACTCTGGTCCACCAGTCAGAGATGGGGTTTATGGAGGTCAGGTGATTGATGGAGTTTTAGCTCAGGTCCATCTCACAGTGGGTCCAGTGGGTCCCCAGACCCATTCTGTGGTCATTTCCCCAGTGCTGGAATGCATAATTGGAATAGACATACTCAGCAACTAGCAGAATCCTCACATTGGTTTCCTAACTCATGGAGTGAGGGCTATTATGGTTAGAAATGTCAAGTGGAAGCCAGTAGAACTGCCCCTGCTTAGCAAAATAGTAAACCAGAAGCAATACCAGATTCCTGGAAGGATTGCAGAGATTAATGCCACTCTTAAAGACTTGAAGGATCCAGGGATGATTCCCACCACATCCCCATTCAACTCTCCTATTTGGTCTGTGCAGAAAACAGATGGGTCTTGGAGGATGACAGTGGATTATTGTAAGCTTAACCAGGTGGTGACTCCAATTGCAGCTGCTGTTCCAGATGTGGTATCATTCCTTGAGCAAATCAACACATCCCCTGGTACCTGGTATGCAGCTATTAATCTGGCAAACACTTTTTTCTCAATTGCTGTTAGTAAGGACCATCAGAAACAGTTTGCATTCAGCTGGCAAGGCCAGCAGTTTGCATTCACTGTGCTACCTCAGGATTATATCAACTCTTCAGCTCTATGTCATAATACTGTCCACTGGTATCTTGATTGTTTCTCCCTCCCACAAGACATCACACTGGTCCATTATTTTGATGATATGTTGATTGGACCTAGTGATCAATAAGTAGCAACTACTCTAGATTTGTTGGTAAGGTATTTGATTGGCAGAAGATGAGAGATAACTCCAACAAAAATACAAGGGGCCTTCCACCTCAGTAAAATTTGTACGTGTCCAGTGGTGTGGGGCCTGTCAATATATCCCTTCTAAGGTGAAGGATCTGGCCCCACCTATGACCAAAAAAGAGGCATAGTGCTTAGTTGGCCTCTTTGGATTTTGAAAGCAACATATTCCTCATTTTAGTGTGCTATTCTGACCCATTTACTGAGTGACCAGAAAAGCTTCTAGTTTTGAGTGGGGAACAGAATGAGATGAGGCTCTGTGCAAGCTTCTCTGCCACTTGGACCACATGATCCAGCTGACCCAAAGGTGCTGGTAGTGTCAGTGGCAAATAGAGATGCTGTTTGGAGCCTTTGGCAGGCTCCTATAGGAGAATCACAACACAGGCCCTTAGGATTTTGGAGTAAAGCTTTACCATCCTCTGCAGATAACCACTTTCCATTTGAGAAACAGCTGTTGGCCCGCTACTGGGCCTTAGTAGAGACAGAATGCTTAACCATGGGCCACCAAGTTACTGTGAGACCTGAGTTACCTATCATGAGCTGGGTGTTGTCTGACTCACCAATCCATAAAATTGGGTGTGCACAGCAGCACTCCATCATAAAATGGAAATGGTATATACGAGTTAGAGCTCAAGCAGGTCCTGAAGGCACAAGTAAGTTACAAATGCCCATGGCCCCCAAACCTTCCACCTTACTTTCCCTTTCCCAGCACACAGCTATGGCATCTTGGGGAGCTCCTTACAATCAGTTGACTGAGGAAGAGAAAACTTGGGCCTGGTTTACAGGTGGTTCTGCACGATATGCAGGCACTACCCAAAAGTGGACAGCTGCAGCACTGCAGCCCCTTTCTGGGATGACCCTGAAGGACAGTGGTGAGGGAAAATCCTCCCAGTGGGCAGAACTTTGTGCAGTGCACCTGGTTGTTCACTTTGCTTAGAAGCACCACTCTATGGTGCTGTTTCTAGCATAGCCAGGATTCACAGCTTCAGGAATCAAAGGGTGGAAAGAGGTGCGTTTGTATACTCTTTTATGGGCTGTTGCTAATGGTTTGGGTGGATGGTCAGGGACTTGGAAGGAACATGATTGGAAGATTGGTGACAAATAAGTCTGGGGAAAGGGTCTGTGGATAGATCTTTCTGAGTGGGCAAAAGACATGAAGATATTTGTGTCCCATGTGAATGCTCACCAGAGGGTAACTTCAGCAGAAGAAGATTTTAATAACCAAGTCAATAAAATGACTCATTTGGTGGATACCAATCAGCCTCTTTCCCCAGCAACTCCTATCATTGCCCAATGGGATCATGAACAATGTGGTCATGGTGGTAGGGATGGAGGTTATGCATGGGCTCAGTAACATGGACTTCTACTCACCAAGGCTCACCTGGCCACAGTCACTGCTGAGTGCCCAATCTGCCAGCAGCAGAGACCCATACACAGTCCCTGATACTGCACCATTCCCCAAGGTGATCAGCTTGCTACCTCATGGCAGGTTGATTACATTGGACCACTTCCATCAGGGAAGGGGCAGTGATTTGTTCTTACTGGAATAGACACATTCTCCAGATATGGGTTTGCCTTCCCTGCATGAAATGCTTCTGCCAAAACTACCATCCATGGACTTACAGAATGCCTTATCCACCATCATGGTATTCCACACAGCATTGCTTCAGACCAAGGAACCCACTTCACAGCAAATGAAGTGAGGGAATGGGCACATGCTCATGGAATTCTCTGATCTTACCATGTTCCCCATCATCTAGAGGCAACTGGGTTGATAGAATGGTGGAATGGCCTGTTGAAGACTCAATTACAGCACCAACTAGGTGGCAACACCTTGCAGGACAGGGGCAGTGTTCTCCAGGAGGCTGTTTATGCTCTGAATCAGCATCCACTCTATGGTGCTGTTTCTCGCATAGCCAGGATTCACAGCTTCAGGAATCAAAGGGTGGAAAGAGGAGTGGCACCACTCACTATCACTCCTAGTGACCCACTAGGAAAATTTTTGCTTCCTTTCCATGTAAGCTTAAGCTCTGCTGGTCTGCAAGTCTTTGTTCCAAAAGGAGGAGTGCTTCCACCAGGAAACACAATAATCCCATTGAACTGGAAGTTAAGACTGTTACCTGGCCACTTTGGGCTTCTTATGCCTTTGAATCAACAGGCAAGGAAGGGGATTACTGTACTGGCTGGGATGATTGATCCTATCCAGGGGAAATAGCACTGCAACTACACAATGGAAGTAAAGAAGGGTTTTCCTGGAATACAGGAGATCCCCTAGACATCTCTTAGTACTACCATGCCCTGTGATTAAAGTCAATGGAAAACTGCAACAACCTAATCCAGGCAGGACTCCCAATGGCCAAGAAACTTCAGGAATGAAGGTTTGGGTCACCCTACCAGGCAAAGAACCACAGCGAGCTGAAGTGTTTTCTGAGGGTAAAGGGAACATGGAAAGGGTAGTGGAAGAAGGTAGTGATAAATATGAACTATGGCCGTGTGACCAGTTACAGAAATGAGGACTATGATGGCATTAATACTTCCTCCTTGTTTTGTTATGATTATAGTTGCATTTGTCTGTAAAGCAAATATCTTTGCTTTCTTCTCTGTCTTATCCCCTTATGATATGGCATAAACTGTATTGTTCATTTTTGTGCATTTAAGCTAAATGAAATCAATTTTAAGATTTAACATCACCCAAGGACTTGCACCCTATTCTGGAGAGATTTAGTGCATTTCCAGTTGTACTCTGCACAGCAGAGTATTGTTAGGTGAAATATGTGTCTTTTATTGTTCTCTACTTGAGATAAAGTATGATTTTTAGGTGATGTGTGTAACTGCCAAGTTGACAAGGGGTGGACTGTGATGGTTAGGTTCATGTGTCAACTTGGCCAGGTGAGGGTACCCAGCTGTCTGGGTCAAGCAAGCACTGGCCTAACCATTGCTGTGAGGATGTTTGTAGCTGGTTAATAAACCAACAGGCTGGTTTATTAAATCATCAGTCAATTGGCTGCAGCTGTGCCTGATGACATCAATGAAGGGCATGTCTTCCACAATGAGAGAATGCAGTTGGCTGGATTTAATCTAATCAATCAGTTGAAGACTTTTAAGTGAGACAGAACACCTTCACTTCTTCTTTGGCTGCCCAGCAAAATGTTTCCTAAGGAGTTCACCGAAGTTGCCAGTTTGTTTCCTGAGGAGTTCATTGTACACATTCATCGAAATTGCTAGTTCATTTCCTGAGGAGTTCATCGAACATGTTCATCAAAGTTGCCAGTTTGTTTCCTGAAGAGTTCATCAATCGTCTTCATTGGAGTTGTTAGTTTGCTGCTTGCCCTATGGAATTTGGGCTTGTGTATATCCACAGTTGTGTGAGACCCTTTTATAAGTCTTACATTCATAGATATCTCTCATTGATTCTGTTTCCCTAGAGAACCCTAATACACTCATTATATAGATTTTTAAAAATTTCTGTTGTGTTAGTGTAGCTAGAATGAAATACCTGAGATTGCTGAAGTGTCATCCAGTAGGCTTGATGTTTGATAATGATTGTATAACTATATAGTCTTTATCTTGTGACTGTGTGATTGTAAAATCCTTCAACTGACACCACCTTTATCCAGTGAATGGATAAATAGGCAATGAAATAAAAACATGCATAAAAAAAACAAACAATAAAAATAAAATAATAAAAATATTTTAAATTAGAAAACTAGAATAAATCCCATGGCATTTCATAGCAATTGGATATATTGTTGTGAATTCATGTCTTTAAAATCTGGAAGAAACTCTAATGCCCAACAACTGTTAAATAGATAAAATATGGTATATTCATAGAACAGAATACTAACATGCAATAAAAACAAATAATACCTAACTACTAGCAACAATATATATGAATCTTGCAAACATATATGAGTCTAAACAAAATACACCAGAAAAAAAAAAACAAAAAAACTACACACAGTGCTCTTCTATTTATGTAAAATTAAAGATTAGGCAAAACATAGTGTTTAGTGATGCATAATCTGTTAGTAAAAATATTTTCAAAGCAAAGAAGTGAATTTAACATAGGTCAGGGTAGTAGCTATCTTCAGAGAGATGTGAGAAGGTAGTGATTGGGAATGGTGATACAGGTGGGTTTCTGGAATTCTGACAATGTGTCTTATCCTGGATGGAGGTTGCATTCATGCTTGCATTGCAATAAATCATTGTTCTGTATAACTTTGTTTTATGCATTCCTTTTAAACATGTTATATTTTCAACAAACATGAGAGTGATATGACTGTGGAATGGAACATATAGTACATTAAAATACAGTAATCTTATGATTGTGTAAGGTGTTATGTTTTTCATTATCTTAACTTATTTATTATCTAAGTTAATATTCATAATAAACTCACAAACTAGATATTATTATTTCCATTCCACACATGAAGAAAATAGTCTCAGAACGATTAAGATATTTTCCCACAATTCCTCAGCTAGGAAATTTTAGAGCTGGATACCAAACCTCCATAAAGGTGAAAGTTCAATATTCTTGCTACTATAATATGATCCTTAGTGCAGTGCCTGACATATAGTGAGCTCTCCATAAAAATTACTGAGTTAAAACATAACACCAGGGTATGGATTTCTTTTTCTGTGCTTCTATGGTGCTCTGCTTATTCATCTATCCCTGTAACTATAGTTTTCTATTATAAATGACAATTTATGATTGCCTTCTGTTCTCTGCTGAGTTCCTTGAGGGCAAAGACAGCATCTTATTACTTGTTTTATTGTTTCCTAGCATGGAGGTCATAAAATGGGAGTCCAACAAATATTTGTTGAATAAATAAATTATCTAATTGGACAAATGTAGATATGCGTGAAGACAAATCAAGAACAAATATTTTCTCAGCTTTTGTGGTACTGACTAAAAGTGTATAAGCATATGGACATTGTAAAAATTATTTCTGTCCCCTTCAATACACTTCTCAGTTAATTTGTTGCTTAAGGCTTGTTCTAGAGATTTGAAATTTAAACTTTATAAAAGGGTTATGTTGTGCTACCTATATGTCAAATTCTCTTCCAGCAATAAAAATCCTGCAATTCTTTTGCTTACTAAATTATGTAAACAAGCACCCACTTTTTTTGTTCTCATTTGAAAACAAGGAGGAAAAGTAGACATGGGATTTAATTTGTACATGAAAATTTTTTTTTAATGTGCTCATATTTTTAGCTCACCTTCAAAGTAAGACAACGGTATGTAAATGCTTGATGATAGCTGAATAAATCTTACAATGAACTTTAGCTATTGTCTTCACTAAATATATACAATATTTATATTTCTCAGTTTCCTTCTCCTTTGTCATTCATCTTCATATGGAATACATTTGAAATTAATGTTAACGGGAAAAATCAATGCAAGGAGATCGGCCCTAAAAATGTAAGTTAATATTATTTAACCACAAAAAATCTTGATTATAACAAAATAGTAAATAAGATTATGATTGATTTTAATTTTCTCTCTGACCCTCAACAATCAATAAGAATAAGTAAAGACAAAATTATAAGTATATTGGGACCAGTGACAGTGTTGGTCAATATGACATTTATATTGAATTTCATATTAGCACAAAATTAATACAAGTTAAAGTAACAAGGATATTACCACATTGTAATGACAAGCATTCACATTAGAGGTATAGCTTGAGAGTTTCTTAAAATTGTTCACTTTCTACTAAATTAACATACATTCAAATGCAATGAGCATCTTTTGACATTCAAAGTTTTGTCCCTTTTTATATAAATGAAAACAATATTAACATGTATAATTTATCCCAGATATTTCAAAAACATTAACTTGAGACTTCTGGTTCTGGTCAAACTGAATATTGAAGTTAACCTTCAATTGTAAACAACTTAAAACTGGAAAAAAACTTATTTGCAATCTTTGGCCAATAGACAGCACAGGACTATGAATCCTGAGAAAAAGGAAACATGAGGTAAGCTCCATCTCATTACGGCTTTAAGTATAGAGGCACATTTGACCAACAGTACAGGAAAGTGAAGCTGAAAGAGCAGTGATCTTGCTGGGTAGAAGAAATAAAGATTGAAATTCAGGGCTCCTGAAGACAATAGAATTTATAGGAAAGGGTGTATGAGAGAAAGGAGCTGCACAAAGAATGAGCCACAGAAATTTTATAAAGGCTCCTTTGAGTCTTTAGTCAAATATTAAGTTGCATCTGCCCAGTGCAAAACTCTACTAATCCTAGTTGAACACAAATATTTCAGGACTGTGAGCTGAATGATGACTGTTGAGGTCACATATTGTTTGAAAATGTTACATTTCTGCACTCTAGAATGGAGAGAATGGAAAGAAAACTCCATGAATTCAGTTTGAACCTCAGGAAGACCATTCCTCAGTATGGGAAAATTTAACCCAAGATCCATTAAAGGTTAAAACCAAGCTTTACCAAGATCAACTTGAGCCACCATATATTAACTTGCTACCAGAATTTCACAACTAAATTCAGTAATCTTTAGTGGAAAACAACATAATTCAGACTCACAAAACCTCCACAATCACAATGTCTACCAAAACAATAAAACATTCTTAGATATAAAGAGGCAAGTAACTTTGACTCATAACCAGGAGAGGGAAAAAGTAAATAAAAGCAGAATCAGATGTTGTGATTAGTAGAAAAGCTCTTTAAAACAATTATTATAAATATTTTTGGTAATTTAAAGGAAAGCATGGACATGATATGTGAACAGATATAGTGTCTCAAAAGAGGAAGCAAAAATATAAAAAAGTACCAAATGAGAATTCTTCAGTGAAAAAAACACAATCAAATTGAAAAAAAAATCACTCAGTTTTCCAAACTGCATTCTAAACAATGAACAGAAAATAGGAGTAATCTTGAAGAAGGTAATTAGAAACTATTTAAACTGAAGCACAGAGTTTAAAATAAACCTTAAAAATCACAAACAGAAACCTGTGGACAATATCAAGTAATTTAACAAGTATGTAACCTGAGGTCCAAAGGAAAGGTGAGAGGCATTGGTGCAGAAATTTTTTTTTGAAGTATGGCTAAACTTTTTCCAAATTTGATGAAAACACAGATTCCCAAATAGCAAAACCCAAGTCAGAAACCCCAAGATAACCGCAGCTAAGCATATCATAGTAAAATTTCCAAAACAAAGTTAAATAACAACATAGAAGTAGGTAGAAAAATAAGACAATTTATAGATAAGGCACTAACAAAATGAATTACTGTTGACTTCTTATCAGAAAAATATAAACACTAGGTCTATGGAATGATATTCTAAAATCCTCAAAGATTAGTCAACCACAAGGAAGAACTAAAATGGAAGCTATAATTTTTACACATAGATATTTATAGTTAGAGATTTTTCTTACACCTACATTAGAGTTTGATGTTTGAATTCAAACTTAGTATGTGGAAAAGCATTTATGCTTCTCTGTCTTGATCACCTCCAATTCACCCCACTGGTGGAGGAGGAATCCCCTCCCCTAAATAGTACCTTTAAAGAGTGTGAGATGGCCAAAGACATGAACACTGACACTGGGCAGATGAGATTGGTAGCGATTTATCAGTCATATATGCTCACAGTTCAGGAGAGGAAAACACTGCATGTCATCCAGGGCCACACTGGGGTTGCACATGAGAGCAGAATGAGCTAATAGGGACTATGGGATGAAGGCTTTGTAGCAACTAGAGGGTGGAGTAACCCCTGATTCCCATGGGAGGGTGTTTTTTTTTTTTTGTTTGAACAACTTGGGTTGCAGGAATGGAAGTCCTTCCAGCTCATTAGGTAGAAGACCCATTTGAGTGCAGCTTCTTTGCTGAGAGGGGAACTAGCCAGGTGGGTAGCCTTTCCTTCTGTGAGAAGTCAGGAGAATGCATGATTAAGCTCTGGGGGCCTGTGAGGCACAAAGATGTCAAGGCAGCACTTTAATACTGCATCTTAATCACAGGCCTTGCAAAACAATGTCAGGAGATTGTTCACTCTTTACTGTTTACAAACACATTCCATATATCTGTGGCTGACAGAATTTAGAGTGTTTATTAATATTTAGAACACAAAAAGTTCATAAAGTACACATACATATATATATATATATATATATATATATATATATATATACACACACACACATATATCTTGTGTTATGTTTAGATTATAGCTTGCCACAGTTAGAAATCAAAAGTATAAACCACCTTAAATTTTCTTTAGGGTCAAGCTTTGTCTAAAATATGTACAAATACTGTAATTAATATCTGTAATCAGAAAATTGCAACATTTTCTCAACTATTAGTAATCACAGATGATTATAAAACATCAGAAAACACTCAATTGCCCGTAACTAACTTACTAAATATCTAAGTAAACTAAACTATGAAATAAAATAATAGAGTAGTAATATACAGTCATGGCACATAGTAAGTAGCTAAGCCATACAGTTATTTAGATAAATCAAACAGAAATGTGTACATAGTGAAATGATTCATGGAAAACTGTAAGGAAAGCAAAATATTTGTAACCAAAGAATATCATTGTTACAACCATGGCTAGCTGTTATAGATACTTATTTTTTTAACATTTATTATTTTTCTCACTCAAGGACAATATGACTATGTTAGAAAAGTGAAGTGGAAAAGATATAAACAAAACCCCCACAAATTAATGAAAAACCACTTCATAATCCCACTATCCGGAAATATGAATCATTAAAATATTGGTAGGCTTCTGCTCTTAAAAATGCGTATGTATTTAGCTACAAATTATTAAATTATTTTAAGATTCAAGCTTAAAAAACTTGGGGATCTTTAAAAAAGCTGAAGCTCTGGATTATATGCACCATACACACCTTTTCTTAGAACATTCCTTTTATCAAAAATACTCTTCTCTGACAAGCTTATTAGTGGTTTTTATTGTCTAGCATGACTATCTACTACCCATACTAATATATTAAAAATAATTTCCTTTAATTTTATTAGGATTCCAAAACCACAAGTGAATTAATTTTAAAGGGATTTTTGTATCATTAGAATATATATAAAGTCACAATTGCTTATAACCAAAAGAATATAACCATAATCATTAAAACTTATCTTTAGAATTTTAAAAGTAAAATAATATGAAAATATGAAGAATACATAAAAAAGCAGAATACAGTTGCTTAGGACCTCCTGAAAGTATATAGTGATCTGCCATTTAACATGCAACATATTTAGATTAACACTAGCTGCACTAATTGTTAATCATTCTGTAGCTCTCAGGGTAAAGATCATTTCCTCCAGAATAAATTAGTCCTGCCTTTTATATGCATGAGTATTATCCCACCAGTTTATCACCAGGAACCATTGTAATTACTTGTTCCTTTTCTGCCTCTGAGCCAGATTCCAATTTCCAGGAGGGCAGTGCCACAACTGTCTGGGTTACTGCTCTATTCTCAGTGCCCGGCACTGTGCTCTCTATATAGTAAATGTTCAATAAATATTTTTTAGGATAAATGATCAAATGAATAAATGTATATGTTCATACAAATCTCCTAGATTACCTTGTTTTACTCTAAATGTAGGTTTATTGACTTTACTTTATAAAGTGCTTTATTATGGATGAACTAACAGTGTACAAACTCATAATTTTTAACCCAAATATCAGTAATTTAAAAAATGTTATTAAACTTAAAACCTGAATAGCCATTTCTGGCTTCTACAATTTACATGGATGTGTGTGTGTGTGTGTGTGTGTGAGACAGACAGAGAGAGAGAGAGAGAGAGAGCTCGCGAGAGAAAATACACATGACCTCATGCGTTTTTTTACATAACTTATAATGGGGAAAATAAACATCTTTGTTCCTCCCTTCCACTTTCAGGGACTGATGTGAGAGAATATAAAAGAAAGATTGATGATTTAGAAGATCTGCGAGTTCCTCTGTGTCACTAAAGGGTGAGAAATCTAGTGAGTGATCCTTTGTTTAAACAGAGACATTAAACATTCTCAGACTTGACAAAGTGAGGTCTGGGACTGAGTTGGGGGCAGAGAGCTAAACTGGTTTAAAAAGTAAATGAGGGACTCTGAATTTTGTTTTCTCTGGTTTGGGCTGGGACTAGAGGGAGCAGAAAAACAAAGGCGAGTGGTCTCTGAGCCCTGGGAAAAGGAGTGTTGGGAGCTGTGATGAAGTGAAGGCTGGATAAGAAGCCCAGCAAATTGGGTAAATTCTTCCTCAATCAAATGATGCTTTAAACACATATACTTGCCTATTTTTAGAGTTTGTTTCTAAGCTTGTTGTGTTTAATTTTAATCATGGAAATAGGACTGAATTCCACATCTTAACCTTTGGAACAGAAGGAAACAAGACAGTCATGGAAGGAACAGAAATTGGGTCCTTGGCAGGAGCAGGAGCTCAGACTCAAAATTATTTATATCAACTTTAGGCCTTTAGAAATTCATGGAAAAGTTGAGTACACGTACTGAAAATAGATATGCAAATACATCCAATTTTGTTTAAATTTCAAAGAACAGGTTAACATTGGTTAACATCTAGGTCACAATTCATTGACTGATTCCATAAGTAACCATTTGACCCAACTCTGCTAATTGGATACAATTTAACAGGTATAAAGATTTATTAAACATCTTCTAATTTTTTGTTCATTTAGACATTTAACATTTCTTCAGAGGTTACTATGGGTAAATGCTAAGGGGAATGGACAATTTAATCAGACAGGATTCTGCTGATAATGAATATGTACTAAACTAGAGAAATTTCCATAATTACATAAAATGATAATAGAAAGCAGAGTTAAGGGGCATGAAAAGGGACAAAAAATGTGTGCAATGGATGTTCAGAGGGGAGGGGATTTACTTTCACTTGTAAAGAAAAGGAGATTTTGATAGGAAAGCTAAAATTTGCATTAAGCCCTAGATAATAGGAAGGGTTTGAGCACGTGGGGATGATGAGAAATGCATTCTATATTGAGTATGTTGGGAAATATAATTGAAAACAAAATCTTATGAGACACGGAAAACTTCTCCAGGAAGATAGAAGAGAAAGAAAAACAGGTTTATCATGAATAAATAATAAATAAACATGAAACCAGGATATGATGCATGACAGGCAATCAGCAAATAGATTGCAGAGACAAAAAAATAAGTACACCATTTTTATGTGACTAAGGGATACAACCCATTATAAATACATTCTCAAGAAATTTTGAAAGGAGATTTACAATTTACACCCCCCTGGAAATAATGTTAATCTCTTCCCAGGAAATGAGGAGATATTTTCCTTGAATGTACTTCAAAAGGACAAAAAAAGAATTTCCAGTTAGAGGTTTTCTAAATAAATACTAAGTGATGGGGGCAGGGGAAAGAGGAATTCTCTTCCCTTATGTTCAACAGAGAGAATTAAGACTTTTATGATTTTTAAATTAGTTTCTTTGCCCTTATGGTAAAATGGTACAAGACCATGGCTATTTTGGAAAATCCAGGGCAGATAAGGAGAACAAGTTTTCATGGGCTGGAGGATGAGTAAAGAACAGAAATAGGTGTAATATATAACTTATTATCAAGATGGCAGCAAAAGATGATCCTAAATCCTGTTCCCACACACAGAATCTTTGAACAACAAGCAAAAAACTGGCAGAACCTTCTCCCTCAAAACTCTAGAAAACAGTTAAAGGGTTGAAGTAATTGGGAGAGTGTTGAATCAAGAAAGCACAGTTTTATAAGAGGAGGAGAAGTTTGTGTGCCCTTGCAGATCCCCTCCTCCACTTCTGCCTTGTGGCAGTGTGGAGTTGGCCATTTTGCACACACTGAGGAGGCTTTATTTTGGTGCCAGTCTATCAGGTGTCATCCTGAAAGACTGACCAGGAAACTCATCTCTATTTCTCCACTCTAGTGGTTTGGAGCTATGTACCCCAGAAAAACATGTTCTTAAATTTAATTTATTTTGTGGGTGTGAAGCCATTGTATGTAGCAAATTTTGATGAGGTTATGTCAGTGTGCAGCCTAATTCAATCAGAATGAGTCAGTTCTATTTCTGCAGTCATTTATAAGCAGAATGAAATTCAGCCAGAGAGAAAGCCAGGGGAGGCAAGAAGCTGAAAGTCAATGGAAGCCAGAAGAAAAGGGAGGGACTGGGAGCAGCCACCATCTACATTGCAATGTGACAGAAGAGCCAAGGAAGGACCAAAGACCAATGGCATCCAGCCACAGAATTGCAGTCTTCAGGAAGATAGCATCACCTTGATGATGCCATGATTTGGAATTATCTTGGCCCCCCATCCATGAGCTAATACATTTTCACTGTTTAAGTCCACCCATTGCATGGTACTTGCTTGAGAAGCCAAGGAAAACTAAAATGGGGAAAGTTTATTTCACAGGGAGTTAAGGGGGCATTCAAATTCCTGTAAGGAGGGGATTTCATAATGCACAAGCCAGCACAAGCCTAGGCTAAGATGCCAACTCAGAAAAGACATGAAGAATACCGTACTTTGTATTTGCCTTATGCTGTTCTTCCTAATAAGAGGGCTAAACTCTGAAGGAGATCAACAGCCAATGAAGAATCTACATGCAAAGACTGTGAAAAACTTTTTCTTTTGCCTTGGTTTTTTTGGTACACTACTGACACTCAAAAAATCTCTGTCATACAATAGGTGGATACACACTTAAGGAAGAGATAGCTCAGGGATTAAATCCCAAAGTCACTACTTTACAATATTAAAATGTACAGTGTGCAACAAAAGATTACAAGGCAAAAAAAAGACAGAAATTAATAACCCATCCAAAGCAATAAGATAAAAATTCAGAAACCATAAATAAAGAAGGCATTCCAGAAAAAGACTTTAAAAAGATGATCTTCAATATGCTCAATCAGAGCATATTATCTGTTTCCTCAAAAAAGAAAACACAGATAAAGGATGAAAAAATATCAGGAAAATGATGAATGAACAATATGAGAAGCTTAAAAGGAGACAGAAATTTTGAAAAGGCATAAGGCAGAAATATTGAAGTTACAGATCACTATAACTGAAATAAAAAAAATTCCCTACAGGGAAGAGCAGAATAGAGCCAGAAGAAGAATCAGTGAACTCAAAGATAAGACAATCAAAATGATTCAGGCAGAGGGACAGAGAAAAAAACAATGAGTAGATCCTTAGAGACATGTGAGATACATCAAGAGTACCAATATATTCCTTATGAGAGCCCCAGAAAGATAGAAATTTACAGAAGAAGTATTCAAAGAAACAATGGCAGTAGTTTTTCAGACTGTAAGGAAATACACTAGACAGTGGAATTAAGTGACATAAAGAAAGAAAGATATCTGGTAAAGATAACCATATGGGAGATTATAAATGCGAATACTCTTGTGTTTTTTGGTATTTAACTCCACTTTTTATTTTTATGAGTTCTACAATGCAAATGCACAAAATGCAATGATAAATTTATGGTTTTGGATATACAATGTATAAAAATAGTTTGTACCAAGTACAAAAAGATAAGTGCACCAGGGTAGGGGTAGGAGGTGTAGGAAAAGTGTTTGTGTATGCTATTGAAGTAAAGTTGGTAACAAACCAAATATGATTGTTATATACTAAGTATATTAAATTTAAGCCCCATGGTAATGACAAAGTAAATATCTGAAAATATATATACAAAAGTAAATGATAAGGGATACAAAATGATACACTAAATAACAAAAAATATGAAAGTACACATTAACAAAAGAATTGAAGGATTAAAAATTTATAAGACTTACAAAGACCAAACAGAAAAATGGCAGAAGAAAGTCCTGCATTGTCAGTAGTTACTTTAAATGTAAATGGATTAAAATTTCCTGTCAAAAGGCAAGGATTGGCAGAATTGATAAAATAGCATGACCCAAATAGACTTAACTTAAAGTCAAAGATAAAGAAAGGTAGGAAGTGAAAGGCTAGAAAAAGATATTCCATGCAAATAATAACTGAAGAGAGCTGGGGAAATTATACTAATATCAGATAAAAGAAACTTTAAGCGTAAAACTATAACAAGGCAGGAGGGACACTATCCTGATAAAGGAGTCAATTCAGTAAAATGAAATAACAATTATAAATATCTATGCACCCAATAGCAGAGCCTAAAACTATATGGAGAAAATAGGGACAGATATGAAGGGAGAAATGGATGTGTCTACATTAACAGTAAGTGGCTTTAAATACACCACTTTCGATAATGGGTAAAGTACCTAGACAGAAGATCAATAATTAAATAGAATACTTGAATGATACTATGCAACAAACTAACAGACATAGAACAATTCACCCAACAGCAGTATAATACATGTTCCTCTTTAGTACACATGGTTCATTCTCCAGAATCAACCATATGTATATCACAAAACAAGACTCAATAAATTTAAAGATATTTAAATCATAGACTGTATCTTCTCCATACACAATGGAGTGAAGCTAGAAATTGATACAGAGGGAGAAGTATAAAATGCACAAATACGTGGAAATTAAACAACAGAGACTTAATCAACCAATAGGTAAAAGATGAAATCACAAGGGAAATTAAACATATCTTGAGGCAAATGAAAACAAGTAAAAAATATACCAAAACTTATGAAATGCAGCAAAGGCAATGATGAAAGGAAAACTTGTAGCTCTAACTACTCAAATTTAAAAGGAAGAAAACTCTCAAATCACAGAATTAACCTCACTACTAGAGGATCTAGAAAAATAAGAGCAAACTAAACCCAGAACAAGAAGAATGAAGGAAATGACAAAGATTAAAGCAGAGAAGAATTAAAATGCAATAAAGGGAATCAATGAAACAAAAAGTTGGTTCTTTGAAAATGTCAATAAAATCAACAAACTTTTAGCTACATTAACAAGGAAAAAAAGAGAGAGGATGCAAATAAATGAAATCAGAAATGAAAGGGGGTACATTTCTACAAACTACAGAGGAACAAAAAGGATTATAAGACACTATGACCAACTCTCTCCAAAAATTGTATTTGTCCATTGGAAGAAATGGACAAATTCCTAGAAACACATAAACTACCTACTATGACTGAAGAAGAAATAGAAGATTTCAACAGACCAATGACAAGAGACTGAATCAGTAATGAAGACCTTCAAACAAAGAAAAGCCCAGGAACAGATGTATAGTTTCACTGGTGAATTTTACCAAACCTTGCAAAAAGAATTATCTCCAATCTTGTTCAATCTCTTCACAAAACAAAGAGGGAAAAACACTTCCTAACTCATTCTATAAGGCCAACCTCACACTCATATCAAAACCAAATAAAGTTACCGAAAAAAAGAAAAATACAGTCTGATGCCCCTTATGAATATTGATGCAAAATTCTACAACATAATCCTAGCAAAATTAAAACAGTAGCAAATTAAAAAAATTATACACTATGATTAAATGAGATTTGTACCAAGTATGCAAGGGTAGTTAACATAAGAAAATCAATTAATATAATACACCATATTAATAGAATGAAAGGAAAAAAAAAAGATCATTTCAATTGATGCCAAAAAGACATTTGACACAATTTAGCACATTTCTTGATAAAAACCCTTAGAAAACTAGGAAGAGAAGGAAACATTCTCAACAAGATAAAGGCATATAAGAAAAACCCATAGCTAACATACACAATTGTCAATGACTGGAAGCTTTTCCTCTAAGATAGGAACAAGGCAGAATGTCCACTGTTTCCACTGTCATTCGATATTGTACTGGCAGTTCTAGCCAGAGCAATTTGGCAAGAAAAAGAATTAAGCCATCCAAACTGGAAAGGAAAAAGTAAAACTTGCCATATTTGCAGATGACCTCCTCATATATATATAGAAAATCATACTAAGTCCACAACAAACCTATTAAAGCTAACAAATGAATTCTGCAAAGTGATGAGGTAGATCAACCTGCAATTATCAGTACTGTGTTAATAGAATACTAATGAAAAATCTGAAGAGAAAATCAAGAAAAATTCCATTTATAATAGCAATTAAAAAATCAAATATATAAGAATATATTTAACCAAGAAGTTAAGTATTTATACATGGAAAGCTAGAAAACATTGCTAAAAGAAATTACAGATCTAGATAAATGAAGGACATTTTGTGTTCATGGATTCAAAGACTAAATTTTGTTAAAATATCAGTTCTATCCAAAGCAATCTATGGATTCATTGCAATCCCAACCAAAATTCCAACAACTTTTTGCAGAAATGCAAAGCCTATCATCCAATTTACATGGAAGGGTAAGGGAACCCTTAATAACCAAAACCATCTTGGAAAAAAAAAAGGGGGAGTTGGATGTCTCACACTTCCTGATTTTAAAACTTATTATAAATCTACAGTGGTAAAAACACAAAGACAGGTATATATACCAATGGAATTGAATTGAGATTTCAGAAACAAACCCTTATATCTGTGGCTGGCTGATTTTTGAGAAAGCTGTCAAGTTCACTCAATGGGGAAACAGTAGTCTTTTCAATAATATTGTAGGGAAAAGTAGATATTCATATGCAAAAGGATGAAGGTTGACCTCTACTTCACACCATATATAAAAGTCAACTCAAAATGAATCAAAGACCTAAATATGAGAGACAGAACAATAAAACTGAAGAACTTAGGGAAGCATCTTCATAGCTTGTGTTGGGCAATAGTGTCTTAGACTACACCAAAAGCACAGTCGACAGAAGAAAAAATAGTTTAAATGGGATACCATTAAAATTAAAAACTCTTGCATCATCAAAGGATTTCACAATGAAAATAAAAAGACAACCTACAGAATGGAAGAAAATATTTTGTATCCACATATCCAATAAGGGTTTACTATCCAGAATATATAAAGAAATCCTACAACTCAAATGGCAAACAACCCAATTTAAGAAAATGGTAAATGGCTTGAAGAGGCACTTTTCCAAAGAAAAGCACATGATAAGTGGTCAACATCACTAGCAATTAGGGAAACACATATCAAAACCCCAATGAGATACCATTTCTCACTCCCATGAATGGCTACTATTAAAAAATAAAAGCAGAAAATAACAAATGTTTGAGAGGATATGGACAAATAGGAACACTCAATTATTGTTGACAGGAATGTAAAATTGCTCAGCTGCTGCCACAAACATTTTGGCCATTCCTGAGAAAGTTAAGTATAAGATTACCATATGACCTGGCAATCTCACTTCTAGGTTTATACCCAAAAGAATGAAAGTGGGGTCTCAGACAGATATTTGCACAATGATGTTCACAGTGCCATTATTCACAACTGCCAAAATGTGGAAGCAACCCAAGTGTCCATCAACAGATGAATGCATAAATAAAATGTGTTACATGCATACAATGGAATATTATTCATCAATAAAAAGGAATTAAGTTGTGATTCATGTGACAACATCTATAAACCTTGAAGACATTAGGTTGAGTGAAATACCCAGCCACAAAATGACAAATACTGTATGATCTCACTGATATGAAATAAACAGAATAAGCAAATTTCTAGAGTCTAAAACTAGAATATGGTTACCATGTTCAGGGAATAGAGAGTTAATGCTTAACTGGTAAAGAATTTCTGGTTTGGGTGATAGAAATGTTTTGGAAATTGATGGTGTTGATAGTAGCACATATTTTGAATATAATTAACACCATTGATTTAAATATTTTAATGTTATAAGGGGAAATTTTAGGTTGAGATATACTAATAGGATAAAAAGTTAAAAAATAGGACTTTGCAATATGAACAGTGTACCCAAATGTAAACTTTGGATTATGGTTAATATTATATTTATAATATTGTTTCATTAACTGTGACAAAATTACCACACTAATGCATGGTGTGAATAATAGGGAAAACTGCATGTATATGAGGTTATATGGGAATTCTGTATTTTCTGCATGACTTTTCTGCAAACCTACAACTTCTTTAGCAGAAAAAAAAAAAGAAATATGTAAGATCAGAAGTCTAGAAGAGAGTCAAATTTCAGAAACCTGAGTGCCAGTTATTTTCCTGTCTTTGGGCAGTAGGAATTCTTTGCAGATTTTTCTGACCCAGGGAGGTATAGTGCTTCCAGATCTCTACTCCAACAACACAAATACTTTACCTGTGTTTTGGATACTGTGCATAGAAAGAAGCCACTGATAAAGACCTTGAAATAGATATTTGAATTAGGGGGATGCTATATAAATCACTTATATGGTGGACTCATCTGAAAGAGATTTCAGAAATAGAATAGATAAAACATTCCAGGACCAATCTTTCCATCTCAGTAATGCCACCAACACCCATACAACTGCTCAAGGTGAGTCATTCCAGTGAAATTGGAATTGGATTATTATAATTAATCCCATAAAATAGATCCCTAGTACTTTCACTGCTTTTCATCTACAAGAACCAGGCCCGCATCAACTTTCATGCGGAAAACATCAGCAGTCCTTTAGCTACTTAGCCTAATTTCTCTCTTCCCAGCCCCTACAAGCTAATCTCACTAAACATCCAGAGAAAACCTTTGAAAATATAACTTAAGTCATATTATTCCCCAGTGTAAAATAAATCAATGTTTTGTTTGTAGAGTTCAGAGTGTTTGTAAAAATGAAAAAAAGAATACATCAATAAATTGCCATTTCACTAACAATAAAATTCTGTTTGCTTACTATGGAGTAGAAGAACTAACATGATTTGGACCATTTAATTCTAAAACTCCATTTAATGCAGTTACTCATGCTCCAGCCTTACTGGCTTTCTTTCTGTTCTGGAACATTGCAAGTCTTTTCCCACTTCTGGGCTTTTGCATTGGTTTGTCTTTCTGGATGAAATGTGATTTTTTTAAAGCTTTCTTGCATAGCAGGCTCTGGCTCATCCTTTAGTTATTGGTACAACTGTTATCTCTTCGGAGTCACTTTCTCTGATGACTCTGTCTCAAGTACCTCCCCCATACCCAATATTTTATTCTCTATCAGATCTTAAAAAAAAAACAAATCCTTTATGACACATCACAATTCTTTCTTTCACATCTCTGCCTTTTTTCCTTCTTAGTAATTTAGCAACCTAAAACTTTATTTTTCATGGATTCATTTACTTACTTTTTTATTTAGACGTAAAGTACCATACTTTGTGATTATCTACAGCCACAGTATCTAAGAAAAAAAATGCCTGTCACATAGGACTTGCTCACTGAATGTTTTAAAAATAAGTGAATGAAGAATTCTAAATAGTATGCAATCAAACAAGGGAAAAAGTTATTAAAAGATACTATAAAATATTCTGTCTCAGTGACTAGAAGAATGGTGATATCCATCATAGAACTGGTGATGGAAATGTTATGAGGATGGGAGAATGGCAAGCTAAATGTGAGAGGCACAGGTTAACATGATTGATTTTAGCACATAAAATTTGGAAGTACAAAGAACTATGAAGAATTAAAGGTAAATAAAGCATGTTCCTATTCCTGGTATTTCCCATTTAGCAACTCATAATTCTGTGTATGTAGGTAACTGCGGAGAGGCAAAAAAAAAAAAAAAAAAAAAAAAAAAAAAAAAAAAAAAAAAGTTCTCAGCTCTAGTTTCAGTTCCTCTAACTCCCCAGATCCTTGGCTTCCAGAGTGCCTTGATCAAGAGTGGTCTCCTAGCACATAAGAAAATTCAGCTTCTGGGTTTGAAGTGTGTAAATCTGTGTCTAAGCAGAAAATTAACTGTACACTCAAATGCATTATATAAGGGACCATATTAAAAGTGTGGGTATGGTTAATGAAATCAATATGGTATAGTAAAGTATTGGGGAATTCTTACCTTGCATAAGCCTATAGTGGGCAAGGGGAAGGAGCAATTGCTTGAATGCAGCTTACTTGGGGTTCAACAGGGAGGAAACCAGGGGAATAAATTGACTTATTTTACTCTTCTACTGTCCCTGCTCGTTAGCCACCCCAACAAGAAGCCAGAGAGCAAAACAACCTGTTGCTTTATTCCATAGAGTTTTGCCTCCTGGGAGATAGACATCCTACATTCCCGAAGTAGGATGAAACTACAATATTTTGTTTTTGTCTATATCCACAGTACCTAGAAAAAAAGTCTGTCACATACTAATTGTTCACTAAGCATTTTAAAAAGTATGGATAAGTAATTGCAAACAGGATGTGATAAAAAAGCAAAAAATATTGAAAGCTACTGCAAGATATCTCCTCAGAATGACTAAGAGGATGTTGATATCTGAGAGAATATCTCTGGCCTCTGAGAGGCAGGTGAAAATGGAAGTTGTCTTGTAAAAATTATTTTCTTTTAGCAGTAACTAACTCAATAATGTAAACCTGTACCATTTACAGAGTGTCTGCCATGTGCACAGCATTATTCTAAATATTTTACAACCCTGTGAGACAGGAAGCTGAGACAAAAAATGGTTAAATATTTATTCAAGGTTATACAAATGCTGAATGTTGGACCTGAGACTTGAACTCACATCTTTTCAATTTGAAAGTCAGTTCTGTTAACCAGAGGACACTGCCTCCTTGCACTGCATACTGTCCATTCCCTTTTTTTTTTCCCTATGCTCATGAACTTCCCAAGGTACACCCATTCTCCCTTTCCTCTATAAAATGAAGGATTTATATGAGACAATTTCTAAGATTCATGCCAATTCTATTTTTCTGTTTCTAAGTTAAGTTATTTGTGTGGTATCATAATATATGAAAGAATGTGTTAAGAATTTGGAGGCAAAGCATGCAAACTACTTAGGGACCACAGGAGGGAGCAGAAACAATTAATAATTCCTCCTTGATATAACCTGGACATCTAAGGAAATATTCAGGAAGAATAAATGCCAAAGGATAAGTCCTTACAACTTACTTCATTAAAAATAATTACATTTTCTGTGGGGCAGTTTATCAATTTAAATGCTTTTTCTGAGGGATGAAGAAAATGGCAGCATAGAGAGGAGTGGAAGTTAGTTAGTCCCCTTGGAACAACTAATAAACAACCAGGAACAACTAGTAAATAATCTGGAATAACAGCTGGGGTACAACCATGACTGTCCACACATCATACACCAACCTGGATTGGGAGGAATGCCTGAGACCACAGCATAAAATCTGCAAGTAAAAACTGTGGACTGAGCTGGGAGCCCCCTCCCCCAATGGCAGCCTGAACTGCAAAACTTCATTGTGGCAGGAAGCAGCATTCCTGGAGCAAGTAAATATAGCTCAGTTCAGCCCTAACTGGGGATTTAATTAGCAAATATTGACTGCTTAATACAAACTATGAATCCCCAACATGAAGACAGAAGCTTTTGGTGATGACTGACCTTGGAGAGTTGGAGGACCTTTCTGGGAGGGAAGGAGAGCCCAGAGGACCAGGTTCTATTTCTGGATGATGGGTGGAACTGAGGGGGGCCTTGGAGTGGCCCTGAAGGGGGGTTTCCTGTCCCTTTTTTGGCTCAGTGGAGAAAGCCTCACTATTTTCAGTTCCCAGCACTCTGACACAGACAGGGGTGGAGATAGCAGAGTCAGAGAGACTATTCAAATATGAATGATATCTCCCTAGGGGGTGTATCTTCCCTAAAAGGAATGTGGTGGTGCCAAGCTCTATGACTCGCCTTCCATTCAGAACCAGACTCCAGAAACTGGGGGAAAACAACCACGGGCCACACCTCCTTACACCAGTCAGGAGTGACAGGCTGACAGATGCCACCTGCTGGGTAGAAAAATACAGCAACTTGAGGCCTCATGGGTTGTGTCAATCTTCTAAGACACACCCTCAGGGAAACCTGATACTATTTCCCTCTTCTGAGACCTGAGGCCATTCTGGTCTGGGAAAACCTGGTTGGTGTAACCAAGGAAACCAAATGCCTAGACAACGGAAATCTACAACCTATACTAAGAATAACAAAGTTATGGTCCAGTCAAAGGAACAAACTTACACTTCAACTGAGATACAGGAATTGAGACAACTAATGCTAAATCAATTCAAAAAGTTTAGGGAAGATATGGCAAAAGAGATGAAATGTATAATGAAAACACAGGGCATACATATAGTAGAAATCAAAACTTCAAAAAAAAAAACAACTATGAAAATCTATGGAAATGAAAGGCACAACACAAGAGATGAGACATACAACAGCAGATCTCAAGAAGTGGAAGAAAACACTCAGGAACTGGAGAACAAGAAACCTGAAATCCTACACACAAAAGAACAGATAGGGAAAATAATGGAAAAATACAAGCAATGTCTCAGGGAACTGAATGAAACATGAAACACATGAATGTACATGTCATGGGTGTCCCAGAATGAGAAGAGAAGGGAAAAGGGGCAGAAGCAATAATAGAGGAAATAATCAAGGAAAATTTCCCATCTCTTATAAAAGACATAAAAGTACAGATCCAAGAAGTGCAGTATATCCCTAATAGAATAGATCTGAATAAGCTTACACTAAGACACTTAATAATCAGATTATCAAACATCAAAGTTAAAGAGAGAATCCTGAAAGCAGCAAGAGGAAAGCAATCCATCACATACAAAGGAAGCCTGATAAGACTATGTGTGTATTTCTCAATAGAAACCATGGAGGCAAGAAGGAAGTGGGGTGATATATTTAAGTTACTGAAAGAGAAAAACTGTCAACCAAGAATCCTGCACCTGGCAAAACTGTTCTTCAAATAGGAGGGAGAGCTTAAAATGTTCTCCAACAAACAGACAATGACAGAATTTGTGAACAAGATACCTGCTCTACAGGAAATACTAAACGGATTACTACAGACAGATAGGAAAAGACAGGAGTGAGAAGTTTGTAACACAATTTTGGGAGATAGTAGCACCATGTAAGTGCATTGAACAAAGATGACTGTGAGTATGGTTGAAAGAGGAAGGTTAGGAGAATGTGAGACATCAGAAGGAAAGAGGAAAGATAAAGACTGGGACTGTATAACTCAGTGAAATCTGGAGTGCTCAACAATTGTGATAAAAGGTACAATTACGTTTTTACATGAGGGAGAGCAGACGAATGACAACCCTGCAAGGTGTTGAAAATAGGGTGGTGTTGGGGGAAGAATAAAATCACTGCAACCTACACACTGTAATCAACAGAAACATTGTATTATCCTTCCATTAATGTGGTATGGGCAGCATACCAAAGCTAAATGCATTTAAGAGGGGGACATGGAGGAGGGGTATGGGACTCTTGGCATTGGTGATGCTGCCTGACTCTTTATTCTACTTTAGTTTAATGCTATCTTTCCTTTTGTTGATTTCTACCTGTCATTTTTTTTCTTTCTTTTTTTCTTTTTCTTATGTCTCTCTACCTTCTTTGACTCTTCCTTCTGCTTTGCGGAAGAAATTGAGATGTCCTTATACAGATAGTGGTGATGGTGGTGAATATATACATATCTGACTATACAGGGAACCATTGATTGTTTACTTAGGATGGAATGTATGGTGTGTGAACAAAACCATCTTAAAAAAATTGGTTGATTAAGAAACATTGATGGCACTATATTGAGTGAAATAAGACAGATACATAAGGGCAAATATTGCAGAGTCTCACCGATATGAACTTATAATATTTAAACACATAGACATGAAATATAAGTTATCAGAATATAAAACAAGGTAAAGAATGGAGAGCAGTTGCTTATTATGAGGATAATGTTCAACTAGGTGAACTTAAATGTTTGGAAATGTACAGAGGTGATGATAACACATTTTCAGTATAACTAACAGTGCTGAATGGTCTGTGAATGTGTTGCAAAAGGGAAGCTCAGGGTCACGTATATCATCAGAAGGAAAGTTAGAGGTTAAAAACAGTGAATCTTGTGGTGGACAATGTCCATGATTAACTATAAATATTAGAAATCTCTTTCATGAAGTAGAATAAATGTATGAAACTATAACTAGAAGTTAATGATAGAAGGGCCTATAAGAAGAAAATGTGCCTATTGCAAACTATGTACTACAGTTAGTAGTATTTTAACAATCTTTCATTAACAGTAACAAATGTACTATACCAATACTATGAGTCAATAATGGAGGGGGGTTGGTTAGGGGTGTGGGAGGATTTGAGTTTCCCTTTTTTTTTTGTCTTTATTTCTTTTCTGGAGTAATGAAAATGTTCTAAAAATTGGAAAAAAATAAATTGTGGTGATGGATGCACAACTGTATGATGGTACCATGGGCAATTGATTGTACACTTTGAATCTTTGGATAATTGTATGGTATGTGAACAATCAATTTAAAAATGCTTTTTACTGGATGATTTATCACATATACAAAAAATCTACCTACCAAAGAAGCTTATGAATAATGTAATAGATATTATCAAGCTTGAATCACATTGAAGTCTGTTTTTTTAATTACACTGAGTTTCAGGAATAGGTATGATGCAATATCAGAGAATCATCCAAGAGGTATATTGGTCTATCTAAGAAATTTATGGACCAAACAATCTTTGTGAGTTCCTAAAAATATTTTTAAAATAATGTTCCAACACTTCCCCATGCACATTATTGTGAGTAAAGGAACAATTTTTAGAATTGGACAAAAAAGTAAGACATCTGTGTGTCAGTGTGTAGCCTGTTATCATTAGACATTTTGCTTAGCTGATCTGAGCATACTGAATTTTGTTTTCATGAGGATAAGATAATATAGGTTATGGTAAGTGCTTCACATAGTGCTTGGCCCATAGAATGCATTTAATAAATGGTTACTATAGTCATTGTTATTATCAATACTGGACAGAAAATATCACAATCATTGTACTATATAAATCCTTTCGTATAATTGAGCCCTATAATTTAAGTCAATTTCCAATTGGTTTGAACTTAGTTGACTGAGTGACATCATATATTTAAGGGCCATAATTTGCTTGAACTCAAATATTCACCATAATCCTAATCTTTGATCTGTTTACCAACATACTCTTTCATAGCATAAAAACAATGAAGAAAACAACTTGTTTCCTTTAGAGTTCTCAATATCACTAATGAACTCCCTTCTAGTTAATTTATATATACTTAAATATGTAAATCAAAGGGTGAAATTGAGCTCCATCTTCCAAAATGTCATTCTTACCAGATGGTATATAATCTCATTTTCTATAATGAAATCCAGTCATGCTTTGGCTTCTTCCTCCCAAACATTCACATAAATCTCAGGATTATTTTTATGTGTCTCCTGAATAAGACCTAGATCCCACAAGATTGTAGCAGGGAGGGTCATTATCCTGCTAGGAGTTGCAGTGGTGGTTGTACAGGTGTTTGTATGTGTGACACCAAATGAGTCATGCTTTTGTATAATTCCCTGCTTTTTTTTTTTCTGAGTGGTGCAGAATCTATGAATTGATTCTTGTCAGTAGAATATGGCATAGTAGCTTCCAGAATTACTTTATACTTTATAAGTCCATGTCTTATCAGGTTTGAGTATGATTCCTCTGCCAGTCTTTGAAAAGTAAGCTGCCAAGTTGTAAAAGGGCCTATAAGAGAGCAATTTGTAAAGTTGCTTTGAATGACCTCTAAGAGCTGGGATTGGTTCCCAGCTGAGAGTTATCAAGAAAATTGGTACACCAGTCCTACAGCTGCAAGAAATGAGTTCTGCCAATAACCACGTGAACTTGGAAGAGGGCCTTGAGCTCCAGAATGGAACATAGCCTGTCTAAGATATTGATTGAAGCCATTGGAAGTCCTGAGCAGAGAATCCAGCTAAGCTGTAACCAGAATCTAGCCCAAGAAAACTGACATATATATATATATATATATATATATATATATATACACACACACACACACACACACACTATATATTTCATATATATATGAAATATATATACTATATATTTCATATATATATATGAAATATATATTGTTATAAGTTTGTGTGGTGTGAAATTTATTGATGCCCTTTTCCAACTGCTGACAATTAGTATTCTACAGATACCTTCTGATATTCATCACCAGCTCATTCAGACTTGGGTTCCTGAGTGGTACTTTTCCTTCCTCCTCCACATAGGTTCTTACATGTGATGATGGTGGTAGTGATAGAAGTAACTGAGGGAAAGTTCAAGTTGGATAAACATATCACCTAGAATCAATTCAACAACCCACTCTACAGTTCAGTTCCACCAAAAATCTTATATACCAAGTGACTCTCTCAATGTCACAAATTAATGCCCTTTCTAAATTTACTTTGAGGCTTTTCAATGACTTACATAGGTCTATACAATTCTAACCCAATAGGATGATATGCATCAAAATATTCCTCAAAAGAACTTCTGGGCTTTCTACAATTTGAGACATTGGGTTTTTATTTGATTTTTAATTTATAGATAAAAATCGTTATTTGTACTAAGGTTCGCTAGGGAAACAGAACAGACAGGAGATATATATATTATATATATATGATATATATATAATGGGATATATATAATGAGATTTTTATAAGGAATCAACTGTGGGGATGGGTAAGACCAAATTCCATTGGGCAAATCACAAGCTTGGAACTCTGATGAAGGCTTTCCATGAATTCCCCAGCAAAAGCTGGCTGGGTAAAGTAGAAACAGAAATTCTCTCTTCTGACTGATGAAATCATCACTTCTCCTTTTAAAGCTTTCAACTGATTGGATGAGGCTTCTCTCATTGTTGAAGGACACCTCCTCAATTGATTGTAGATATAATCAGCCATAGATGCAATCAACTTACTGATAATTTAATTCATGAAATATTTAATTTTTAATTAATGAAATATCCTTACAGCTACAGTCAGGCCAGTGCTTGCTTGAACAAACAACTGGACACCATAACCTGGCCAATATGACACATGAACTTAACCATAATATTATTAGAAACTAAGTTTGTACTACGAATTATATAAATTAAAATGCTGAATTTGCCATTTACCCATAATTTACCCTCTAATACTCATCAGGTATACTCTGACATTTTTCCATCACTTCTGCTAAAATTTTAATGTATATGAAACCAATGTTCCTATTTTTATATAAAAGTAAAATGTTATACCTATTGGCCAGCAAAAAAATACATTATAGCATCTTTCTAGGTCAGTACAAGTAAGTATATATGGTGTCTTTATTGGTTGCATTGTAGCCTAGTGCAAGTGTTTACACACACATGATTTAGTTTTATTTGTTTTTGTTACTTTTTTTCTCCTCTAAACTACATATTTCTAGCAGTGGGACCGATTAATACATTTCTAAACAATTACAAAATTAATATATGCTGCCAAAATTCAAATAATACACAGGGCTACGTAGTAAAAATACTCCTTAAATTAAATAATATTAGTAAGACTTTTATACACTATTAGATAAGTAGTGTTTGGTCTAGGGTCTACTAGCTCTTCATTGCCTACACTTAAAAGATAATCCTTTGAAATAATAATTTTTACAGACTTCTTTGGACAAAGTCAATTTACCATCTTCCTGTCATTATTCTTCTTAGGTTGTTTTTGAACTGTAAGCTAAGACATTTGTGATAAATAACTTTATATCAGCTGCCAGAAAAAAAATATAAATAGTATTTTAGCCTGAAACTATCTTTGTATTGACATAAAGGGAGATATATGACTTTTCAGTTGTAATCCCTTGTCTATTAGACATGTTTTTCATGATTGTCCAGTATTTGAATTCCTATAAGGCAGTATTATGCATTAATCATCTTGCACTTATAGAATCTGTTTATGCATCATCCTGATGTATCTCTGGGAAGATGATAAAAAGCCTACATTGCTTCTTGATTGATTTTAGATGAGAGGCATGGTTTCTGGCACCAAAAGCTGAAAATTTCTCTCTGGGCAGTAATTCTTCCTTCTCCAGGGAGGGAGTTTATCAGTGTCATAAATAGACCCTATCCCAAATTTCAATTTTAATCAATTAATTGAATCAACAACGCTGCAAACACTACTGAGATGTCTTGTAAAAACAGAACACAATTCAGTCCTGGAATAGTGCTGGCACAAAAGCCTAAATGGCATATTGTAGCTGAGTGCAGAATGTGGAATGGGGAGTGCATTGACTTTCCAATGGGTCAGTCTACCTAGGCTGCACTCACATTTCCCAGAATTCCTTTATTGTATATTTCCAATACTGTGGTCAATAAAGGAGATTCTTGGGATATAAGAAAATCAGAAGGGAAGTAGCAGCCACTGTGTACCTCACAAGCTTGCTGCTGATCGGCTGACTTAATTCATTGGCCTGAAGCAGCAGTAGGGTCTGCAATGGCTCTACTTTTCCCTAGATCCTTCTTCAGCATTTCTGACCACACATGTATGTTTACCTCTGTGACCAAGGACCACAGCTTCAGCAGGTTACCCTTGTCACCAAGGTTGGAGGCTACAAGAAAGGACACAGGCTTTAATCTGTCCTTGTGGGATTCTAGCTCATGCTTGTGGAGTCCAAAATGCTCTTGACCTTCCCTTCTTGGCTGCATTTTTCAGCTTCAGACATGAAGACAACAGTCTTACAGAGACAGCTGAATCAGCTTCCATAATTAAGTCAATTGTTTGTGACACAAACAGGTACGCACACACACACACATTTCACTGCTCTTCTCCTCTGGTTGAACTGTGACTGATGCAGGAATTAAATAACTGTTATAGAAAATTATTCCAAATAATTTTTCTATGAAGGGGAGCAGAGAAATGAGATGATATATGGAGGGAATATGTAGTCAAAGGATGGTTATAACAAATAGGGAGTCTTTTGGCCTGTTTCTATGTTGATGTGACCATCCAGAAGAAAGGGCAAGTTAATGATGCACAAGAGAAAGAAAATAACTTCCAAAACAAAGTCTTGATAAGGTTAAAATAATTGAGATTCTGTGAATAATGAAAAGGTTTTGCTCTTAACAGGAGTGTGGGAAACCATCAATAATAACTCACTAGTGGAAAAAGGGAAGGCAGAGATTATAAGCAAAGCTTCAGATGGGTTAGTAGCTTCTGTGGTGGAAATGTGAGGAAGGTTGTGTCTGCTTTTCTTCTTAATGAAATATAAGTCATGATTATCTTCTGAGAAGAAGGAAGGGGAATATGCTGAAAGAGTTCTGAGCAAAGTTAATGAAATAAGAAAAAGTAAGTTTTGGGAGAGAGGGAAAGTCTACACAAAGGGTAAATGTTGCATTGCTAACCAATTTTAAGGGTCTACTTAGGATGCATGGCCACTGATGAAAGAAAAGTGAGAATTGCCAGCATAGTTATGAACTTTTCACCCACATTTAGTTACAGAGGACAAGCACATCATAAGTAGATAGTTGGGCTTAACATGCATTTCCCAGGTATGAACAGTGGAGAAAGTGTGTTCTTTAAGAAGGACTGGAACAAGGAATACAAATTGAGAAGAGAGCTGCATGGACTTGAGTAGAGTGATGGTGAGAAAATGATAGAGTTATGAATTGGAATTAAATCGGTGATTTTGATGAGCTTGAAGAATTATTTGAATGGAAATATTAAAATAAATGAGCTAGATTGTGTGAAAACTAGATTGACTATTATGGAATTTTACAACAGACCCCTCAGAGAGGTGATTGTTGAATATCATCACTTTGAGATTAGCTTGTCACCTAAATCTCTTCCTTTTCACCCAAGTAAAATTGCCCTATATCAGCATAAATCTTTCTCTTTTACACTTCAAATCTTCATGAATTATTTTCTGGAAAAGAGTAGTTTTGAAAATATTGCAATTTTTTGATGGCCTCTGGAAATTTTGCCTTTTTATCATCTTTAGTTATTCCTTCATTTAATTCTTATTTTTTTTCCTTTCTTCTTTTCTTCATTTTTCATTCATTCTCCAAATATTTAATGAACACTTGTTATGCACTGGACTATAAACTAGGGGCTAGTACTGCACCAAAAATTTTATGGATTCAATGGAAGAGATAGGTAATAAAAAAGAAAGCAAAAATGTGAATTATGGTAAGTACTATGAAGGAAAAAAGTGGTATTGTGAATTAGAAAAACATGAGGTGGGAGAAAATATTTAGATAAAACTATCAGAGACACCTTCTCTAAAGAGATGACATTTGAAGCTATAACCTGAGTAATGAAAAGCTGTTCTACAATATTTCCAGACAGAATAAAAAGTTAAATATAGATATATACATACATATGTATTTTATATCTTAAAAATACTTTTAATAACCATTAATTTTGATCATAATTCTTGAAGGCAGATATAATTTCTTACTTAACAGAGAAATAAAAAATGCCTATCCAACTTAAGTGAGCTCAGTAAATGCCAGAGACAGGACACAAGCACAGCTATTTTAACTGTTTTACTCTGTATCCCAACTGTTATTGCTGACGAAATACTAGAGTTTTTGACTTTTTTATAGCAATGCCTTAAAAAAAAACCCAAGAATGCCTTTAGCACAATTATGACTGAGGAATTGACCTTCTTTCTTTTTTTAAAAAGAAATTAAAACACAAAAATATTTCTTTTCCTTATGTGGGGCAATGAGAACTTGTCATTTGATATAATTGTCAATTATAGTAAACAGTCTGCTAAATGACCATAATTGTCATCTTCATCATCACCATCATCATCAAAAGTTTCCAAAAGAGAGTTTACAGTACTAGAAATGTTTAAACTTAAAAGAATTAGGCTAGATGGGATCTTAATGTTAAATAAATTTGGGTTTCTCCCATCTCTTAAAATCAATGCCTCAGGTTTACATAAACATGTCAATTTTAGAAAATTTCATCTATTAATGTGAGGTTGAGTGGGTTGGGTGGAAGAAAAAATTTCTAGGGGGGACTCTAGGAAGGAATCTCCACAATTCTATTTGGATAAATAAACAGCTCTTAAAGATAGAAATAATACCATGAAACATTAATTAATAATGTATCTAGGTGCCTGAACAAAAGCCTGTTGTCTAATTTAATTACAGATAGTTGATAAAATTATTGAACCTCGAGAATTAATCAAAACTGTTTTATAATTTTTGTTCTCTGTAAAGGGCTCATATATGAATATGTCATATGGTCCACCCCCAATGAAATTGACAAAAGAATTAAAATTATCCTTCCCCTAATGGATATTAGTTGAGTAAATTTAACATAATCATAGAAATAACCAATAATTGTTTACAATGAAAATATGGAAGACTGATAGACGTGTAGGCATTGGCTGATTTTTCTTTAATTTAGTGATACATATTAGTTTACTGTGTTATGAAATAACTTACTGATTCCCTTTCAAAGTAAGCTCCTTCTCAAAGCTTCACCATGTATTTTACTCAATCTGGAATAAACAAATCTGACATTCTAATTTAAAAATTGGAATAATATAATTTTTCTATTTAACTGTCAAGTTAACTGAATGCATAGAAAGCCTAGAGTATAACTATTTCAGAAAATACAAGGATAGCCAATGGGAAATATAAAACAACGACATGAAAACTAATTAACTGAACTTGCTATCTTACCAAGGTTATCAATTTAGGGCTCTTAAAAAAGGACTCTTTTTTAAATTATATGTTATATTTCACATTTAATTGTTTTCTGAAGTATATTTTTCTTAGAGATTTATTAAGAAAGAAATGTAGAGCAGTTGTAATGCTGCAGTTCATACTTCCTGGTTGTACAATATAATACTTTTTATTCCCATCTGCCATTGTCAAAGATCCACAGTTCCATTATTGATTAATATTGCTTCCTAATGAGACTCCATTGAAAAGGTGTACAAGGCATAAACTTAGTCATAGAGAAATCTTAAAATCAAAATGCATATTGCAATATAGAGTTTATCATCATGATAATTTGTACTTAGCTAATATGTCAAATATTTAATGTCATGATAATGCTGAATAACAACCAACCACAAAATTTCCATGGCCTGAACTATAGGCGTGCATTTAGCTCATACATCTATCTGCATGGTGCATCTGATGGACCTGGGCTCACTAATGACTAGGCAACCATCTGCAAGTCAAAAGGGTGGATATATAAACCATGGCTCACTCGCATGTCAGGGTAGTTGCATAGGAGAGGAATCAGGAGAGGTATCAAGTAGAAAGTATTGAAATGAAATTTCAATAGAGTTACACCTTGACAGGCAGAGCAATAGAAAAAACATTCTAACAGAGGATGTAGCATGACCAAGAAGAAGGGGAAATGTACAAACACAGGTTAGTTATGGTGTTGGCTAACTGGAATATTAGTCAATGCCAAAAGGAATTGGAAGATAATATTTGAAAGGACTATTAAAAGCCATAGTAAGCAGTTTAAAATTAAGAAAAATATCTTTTTGTGATTGCTATTTTAAAGATGATCAAATTTCAGTTGGTATGCTTGGGAAAGTTGTGCTAGATGGATGGCACATTTGTATTTCCAATTCTTCTCCCTGTATTCATACCCTTTTCCATGTAATTTTGAAGTGTGTTGCCAGTTGCATTCTGTGGGAAGTAGACCCGGAGGTGGAGATTAGTGGCAAAAAGTGAATTAGGGAGTGCTTGTGGGCTCAACATCTGTGGAAGGGATGGGAATGGAGCAAGAGAGAGCAGACAGATAAATTGAGTGGAAAATTCTGTAGTTTCTATAGAAACCTCAGATAACCCTTCAGGATGATCTGAATATGGGATTACTACTCACAACTTCCCAGTTTGTATAAAAAGGTCAAGCCTTTATACTTCCATATTAATCAGTCACTGAATACCAGTTGCCCCAGGAGTGAGGTGGATCTCCTTACCTAAGGCATTTTATGAACTGGGCTGACCCTTAGGGAATAACTTGTTCTTCATCCCTGAAGGGGGCTCTGAATGGAACATAATAGCTTATACCACACAGTGCCCTCCCACTCAGATTCACATGGCTTAGCCATTCATGATATGCTTTGGCCAATGGAATGTTAGTAAATGTGACAAAAGCAGAGGTTTGAAAAACATTTAAGTGATTGAGCTTGTCCTCTTGTCCAAGCTAAAGATCTCAATTTTTCTCTCATTTATTGACAATTAGTGTTAGGTAAAAATTGCTCATTGTGTGTGTGTGTATGTGTGTGTGTGGGTGTGTGCATGCATTTAATTTTGTCTGTATTCTTTCCTGAACCATATGATCCATATCTTTTACAACACTGTCAGGAGTTAACACAAAGACAGATCTCAAGAAATATTTTCAATGTATTATTTATTCAAACTGACTCAAGAAATCTATGCAAGCTATTAATGCAACCTATATTCTCTCTAAAAAATATCCAATTCAATCAACAAGCTGTTCCCATTAATAGCAGATATACATGAGCTTATGGCCTTTTGACACAACTTGATTTATTTTTTAATCAATTGCTGCCCATAAAATAACTTTCTTGACAAAGCAATTGTTATATAACAGTTATTATTTTTACTGCCCACTTCTATTAAAACACATTCCTTAATACAAGAGCAAATAAAATTATCTTGATTCTTTGAAACTCCAAAGTGTGTATATATATATTATTTCAATTACTCATCTGTTTTAAATTCTTTAAGAATTTCACCATACAGGCAAATCCATATTGCACAATTATTTTCAACTGGACATGTATTGTCATTGTGATCTATTAAGTCTATATGAATATCTTACAATCAGGTGAAAATAAACAGCCTAGTAGATATTGAGCTGGAGCTTCTTTAAAGTTCTATTGTGCAGGGGTGTTGGGCTTCCCCACCTTGATGGTTGCTGACATGCTCACAGACATAGGGGACTGGTGGTTTGATGGGCTGAGCCCTCTACTATGGAACTTGCCCTTGGCAAAACTGTTGCTGCAAAGGAAAGGCTAGGACTCCCTATAATTGTGCCTAAGAGCCTCCTCCCAAATGCCTCTTTGTTGCTCAGATGTGGCCCTCTCTCTCTAGCTAAGCCAACTTGGCAGGTGAAATCACTGCCCTCCCCTTATGTGGAATCTGGCACCCAGGAGAGTGAATCTCCCTGGCAATGCAGAATATAACTCCCTGGGAGGAATCTAAACCCAGCATCATGGGATGGAGAACATCTTCTTGACCAAAAGGGGGATGTGAAAGGAAAGGAAATAAGCTTCAGTGGCAGAGAGATTCCAAAACGAGCCAAGAGGTCACTCTGGTGGGCACTCTTATGCACAATACAGACAACCCTTTTTAGGTTCTAATGAATTGGAATAGCTAGCAGTAAATACCTGAAACTATCAAACTACAACCCAGAACCCATGAATCTTGAAGATGATTGTATGAAAATGTAGCCAATGAGGGGTGACAACGTGACTGGGAAAGCCATATGGACCACACTCCCCTTTGTCCAGTGTATGGATGGATGAGTAGAAAAATGGGTGCAAAAAAAAAAAAAAAAAAAAGGCACCCAGTGTTCTTTTTTATTTTAATTGTTCTTTTTCACTTTAATTTTTATTCTTATTTTTGTGTGTGTGGTAATGAAAATGTTCAAAAATTAATTTTGGTGATGAATGCACAACTATACAATGGTACTGTGAACAACTGAATGTATGCTTTGTATGACTGCATGGTATGTGAATATATCTCAAAAAATTGAATAAAAAAAGGTTAATGCACATAACTAGCAAATAATCTGGAATAACTGCAGAAGGACAAATGTGAATGTCCACTCATCACACACCAACCTGAATTGGGAGGAATGCCCAAGACTGCAGCATAAAATCTGTAAGTAAAAACAGTGGACCTGAGCCAGGAGCCCCCTCCCCCCCATAGCCTGAACTGCAAAGCCTCATGGTGCTAGAGAGCAGCACTGTTCAAGCAAGAGAATATAGCTCAGCTGAACTCCAACTGGGGGTTTAATTAACAAACTTGGACTGCTCAATGCAAGATATGAATCCCCAACAAGCAGACAGAGGCTTTTGGTGATGACTGACCTTGGAGAGCTGGAGGGTGGCCACAGACTGGCCCTGAAGGGGGATTTCTGCCCCTTTTTTGACCCAGTGGAGAAAGCCTCAGCCATTTTCAGTTCCCAGTGCTCTGACACAGACAAGGGTGGAGATAGCACAGGCGGAGAGACTATTGAAATGTAAATGACCTTTCCCTAGGGGGTGTATTTTCCCTAAATGGAAGAAGGTGGTGCCAAGCTATACTACCTACCTTCCATTCAGAACCAGACCCACAGCCTGGGGAAAAACAGCCATGAGCCACACCTCCTTACACCAGTCTGGAGCTACAGGCTGAAATGTGCCACTGGCTGGGCAGAAAAGCATAGTGACTTGAGGCCTCACAGGGTGTACCAATCTTCTAAGACAAACCCTCAGGGAGACATGATACTATTGCCTCCTTGCTGAGACCTGAGCCTGTTCTGGTCTGGGAAGACCTGACTGGGGTAACCAAGGAAATCAGATGCCTGGACAACAAAAAAAAAAATACAAACTACACTAAGAAAATATAGTTATGGCTCAGTCAAATAACAAACTTACACTTCTAATGAGATACAGGAATTGAAACAACTAATAACAAATCAATTGAAAAAGTTTAGGGAAGGTATGACAAAAGAGATGAAGTGTATAATGAAAACACTGGGTGTACATAAGGTAGAAATTGAAAGTTTGAAAAAGCAACTGGCAGAATCTATGGAAATGAAAGGCATAACACAAGAGATGAAAGACACAGTGGAAACATACAATAGCAGATCTCAAGAGGCAGAAGAAAACACTCAGGAACTGGAGAAAAAAACACCTGAAAGACTACACACAAAAGAACAGAAAGAGAAAAGAATGGAAAAATATGAGCAACATCTCTGGGAACTTAAGGACAAAACAAAATATAAGAATGTACATATCATTGGTGTCCCAGAAGAAGAGAAGGGAAAAGGGGCAGAAGCAATAATAGAGGAAATAATCAATGAAAATTTCCCATCTGTTTTGAAAGACATGAAATTATGGATCCAAGAAGTGCAATGTACCCCAAACAGAATAGATCTGAATAGGCCTATGCCAAGACACTTAATAATCATATTATCAAACTTCAAAGATAAAGAGAGATTCCTAAAGCAGCAAGAGAAAAGTGAACCATCATATACAAAGGAAGCTTGATAAGACTATATGTGGATTTCTGATTAGAAACCATGGCAGCAAGAAGGAAATGGGGTGATATGTTTAAGATAATGAAAGAGAAAAACCACTAACCGAGAATCCTATATCTGGCAAAACTGTCCTTCAAATATGAGGGAGAGCTTAAAATATTCTTTGACAAACAGACAATGACAGAGTTTGTGAACAAGATACCTGCTCTACAGGAAATACTAAAAGAAGCACTGCAGACAGAAAGGAAAAGACAGGAGTGAGAGGATTGGAACACAGTTTTGGGAGATAGTACCACAGCTTAAGTAAACTGAACAAAGATGACTGCAAGTATGGTTGAAAGAGGAAGGTTAGGAGCATATGGGACACTAGAAGGAAAGAGGAAAAATAAAGACTGGGACTGTATAACTCACTGAAACCTAGTGTGCTCAATGATTGTAATAAAAGGTACAAATATGTTTTTACATGAGGCAGAACAAATGAATGTCAGCATTGCAAGGTGTTAAAAATAGGATGGGATTGGGGGAAATACAATCAATGCAAACTAGAGACTATAATTAACAGAAAGATTGTAATATGCTTCCTTTAATATGACAAAGGTAATATACCAAAGTTAAATGCATATGGGAGAGGGCATAGGGGAAGGGTATGGGACTCCTGGCATTGGTGATGTTGTCTGACTCTTTATTCTACTTTAGTTTAATGTTATCTCTCCTTTTGTTGCTTTTTATCTGTCATGTATTTTTTCCCTCTTTCTTTTTTTCTTTTTCTTTTGTCTCTCTATTTTCATTGACTCTTCTCCTTCTTTGTGGAGGAAATGGAGATGTCCTTATATAGGTAGTGGTGGTGGTGCTGAATATGTAAATATGTGACTATATAGGGAACTATTGACTGTTTACTTAGAATGGAATGTATAGTGTGTGAACAAAACCTTCTTAAAATAATGGGTTGATGAAGAAACTGTGAGGGCACACATAAGGACAAATATTGCAGGGTCTCACTGATATGAACTAATTGTATTATGTAAACTCATAGACATGAAATATAAGTTACCGAGATATAGAATGAGGCTAAAGAATGGGGAGCAGTTGCTTATTGTAAGGTGAAAGTTCAACTAGGGTGAACTTAAATGTTTGGAAATGGACAGCGGTGACGGTAGCATGTTGTGAGAATATCTAACAGTGCTGAATGGTGTGTGAAGGTGGTGCAAAGGGTAAGCTCAGAGTCACATATGTCACCAGAAGGAAGTTGGAGGTTAAAAGATGGAAATGTATTAAACATTCAATCTTGTGGTGGGCAATATCCATGATTAACTGTACAAATATTAGGAATTCTTCTCATAAAGTAGAACAAATGTATTACACTATAACTAGAAATTAATACTAAAGGTGTGACTAGGAAAATATATATACCTATTGCAAACTATATACTACAGTTAGCAACATTTTAACATTCTTTCATCAACAGTAACAAATATACTATACCAAAACTATGAATCAATAATGGATGGGTGGTTAGGAGAATTTGAGTTTCCTTTTTTGTCTTTATTTCTTTTCTGGAGTAATGAAAATATTCTAAAAATTAAAAAAAAAAATTGTGGTGATGGATGCAAAGCCATATGATGGTACCATGGGCAATTGATTTTACACTTTGGATATTTGTATGGTATGTGAACCATCTCAATAAAAAATAAACAAAATTAAGGAGAAATTATTTCATTCCAAAATAAACAAAAATGTAGGGAATTTGTTGCTTAGGAAGCTGAACTACAAAAAATACTAGCAAAATAGAAAGGATGTTAGGCAATAACTTGAATTTGTATGAAGAAATAAAGTGTGCTAATAGAGATAAATGCATAGAAAAATACAAAAGATAGCATAAATGCATTTTTGAGGGTAAGTTTTTTTCTCCTATCTGATTTACAATATAGCTTCATAACCAATAAATAGTAATCTGTATTGATAAATAGATAATACATAAATATATAATTTATAGGGCAATAACAGTACAAAGGTGTTGTGAGGGAATGGAAATATATAGGGGCAAATTTTTATACTGTAAAAATTAAAATCTTACAAATCTGAACTGGATTGCTATAAATTAAGATGTTAATTATAATTCTCTGGGAAACCACCAAGAAAATAACTAAAAATTATATTGTGTAATTATAATGATCACAAGAGAATAGCTATTTACACAAAAAAAGGTAGTAAAAGGGAAATAGAGGGACAGAAAAGACATAAGACATAGAGAAAACAAATGGCAAAATGATGAGATGACCAGAGGTATGCAATTATGCTGATTTGTGTGCAGTGGCTAATAGATTGGTTGGATGGTCATGGAACTTGGAAGAAACACAATTGGAAAATTGGTGAAAATGGTACGTGGGGAAGAGATATGTAGTTAGACCTCTTCAAATGGCTATAGAGTGTGAATATATATATATATTTTCCCATTTCAATACTGCTAAAGAGCAACATCCACAGAGGAGGATTTTAAATAATCAAATGGACAAGAAGAAGTGAAACTCAACAATAAGAAGATGAATAACAATTAAAAGTGAGCAAAGGATTCAATTAACATTTTTCAGAAATGTATATACAAATGGCAGTAAGCACATGAATTGATTGTCAGCATCATTAGTCATTAGGGAAATGCACATCAAAACCTCAATGCTACACAACTTCACAAATGCTAGAATGACTATAAACAAAAAGGCAGAGAATTAAGAGGTGTTGGCAAGGTTATGGATACATTTCTGGTGGGAATGCAAAATGGTGCAGTCACTTTAGGAAACAATTTGGAAGTTCCACAGATTTAAACATAGCATTACTTATGACCCAGTAATTCTTCCCCTAAGTACATACCCAAGAGATATGAAAACATTTGTACACACACACATCTGTATGACTGTTCATAGCAGCTTTATTAATAATAGCTAAAATTCAAAACAACCCAAATGTCCATCAGCTGTTAAATGGATGAGCAAATGTAGCATACCCATGTAAAGGAATATTATTTAGCCATAAAAGGAACATTGTAAAAATTAGGATAAGTGAAAGAAACCATACACAAAAGGTCACATATTGTATGATTCTGCTTATATAACTTGTCTAGAAAAGGTATATCCCTAGAGACAAGAAGTAGATTGCAGTTGTCAGGGTCTAGGGGGAATTATGGCTAATGGGTATGTGCTTTTCCTTTTGAGTGATAACAATGTTCTAGAAATTTACAGTGGTAATGGTTGAACAGCATGTGAGTATGGTAAAATAATACTAAATTGTACAGTTTAAAATTAAGGGTGGATTTTATGGTATTTGAATTATATCTCAATAAAAAATTAAAACAAAGAAAACCTGCTGTGAATGTTCCTGAAGCTTATTTGCATATACATCACCATCTTTACCTTCTATAATAGCCAAACATTTCTCTTGCTTTACTGGTTGTACAAAAGAACTCCACACCATGTTTTATTGCTGGCACTACAGTAGGAATTACTCCTTACAGAGAACCAGATTATATAAGATGTATACTTTTATTCAGTACATAGGACCTGCTTTATTTTATACACTTATAATGCAGATATACATATTCATGTATATATACATGTATATACAAATATATGCATACGCATATTAGGAGATTTATTCCATTGAGGGGACTGGCCGTGTAAGTCCAAAAGCCACTTATTTCTCTCTCTTGGGAGAAGCTCAGACTTATTTTGTAAGGCCTCTCAGCTGATTCAGTCAAGCCCACCCAGATTATCTTGAATAATCTCTTTTACATAAAGTCAGTTGATTAGGGCTTTAATTACATTTGCTAAACACCTTCATGGCAACACCAAATTAATGTTTGATTGGTTAACTGGGGACTGATTATTGTTGTGTCAAAAAAACCAACATATAATACATAAACTGGACCACCTTGGTTTTGAGAAATTTCCTACTTTTTATGGAAAATTTAAAGTTTCCCTCAATATTTTCCTTATTCTATTTCTTCTCTTTTAGAACTACTATGATTTGTTGGAACATTTAGTCTTATCATCTATTTTTGTAAACTTAATTATTCTATTTTTTCTATGTTTTTCTATGCCAGACCTTCAATTTTTTTTCTTTTGCTCTTCTGTTAATTTTTTAAATTCTATTTTACTTTTAATCTATAATATTGTAAATATTCTCTAAATGCTCATTTTCTATATGTACTGCTGTAGTTTCATGGGAATAATAGCTTTTCTAATCACTCTGAGGATATTATTCTATTTTCCTATTATATATATCATATATATCAATGTAAATATATAATAAATATATATCAATAACACATATATAATTATATTTATCTGCTACATCTGTGGTCTTTTTTCCCACTGACTTCCTTTCTTCTCTTTGTAAGTTTTTGTCTTTGACCTCTGTGATTGTTAGGGTCATGTGTCAACTTGGCCAGGTGATGGTGCCCAGTTGGCTGGTCAAGCAAGCACTGACCTAACTCACCTCAAGGACATTTCATGGACTTAAATCATCAGTAAGTTGATTGCATCAATGGCTAATTACACCTATAATCAGCTAAGCAAAGTGTCTTCCACAATGAGAGACATTTAATCCAATCAGTTGTAGTCTTGAAAAAGAGAGGTGACAGTCAGAAAAGAGATGGCAGTCAGAAGAGAGAATTCCCCAGTCTCTGGAATTATTCAAAAAGTTGGAGTGTCAGCTTCCAGCCTGCCCTATGGAGTTTGGGCTCATGCATTCCCACAGTTGCATGAGAAACTTTTGTAAAATCTCATATTTACAGATATCTCTTGTTGATTCTGTTGCCCTAGAGAACCCTAATACAACCGCCATATGTGAGGATTTTCTTCATAATCCCAGATGCTTATGCTTTTGTTAATCTTTAAAGAGGAAACGGAGATGGATTAAGAACTTTGGGTTATAGATATAAAACTCTTCTACTCTTTAATCTCCACCAATATATAATGATCCAACCATTTCTTTTTCTTTGGTGCCTCCTTCATGTCTTTGGTTTGTTTTCTGTTTTTTTTTTTTTTTTTTTTTTTTTTCTTAGAGAAGTTTTATATTTACAGAACAATCATACTTAAAATACAGGATTACCATAAAGCAGCCCGCCACCAACATTTGCATTGGTGTGGAAAATTTGTTACAATTCATGTAGCACTTTTTTGTAATTCTGCTGTCTAACAGTATTTACATTTGTTACAAGAAAGATTAATAAAGTAGTACTATTAAATACTGTCCATAGTTTATGTAGGGGTGTTTTTTCCCCATATTCCCAACCTATTTTTTATGCATGTCTTTATTTTATTACTCATCTACCCATACACTAAATAAAGGTAGTTTTAGTCACAAGGTTTTTTTACAATCACATGGTCACAAGATAAAAGCTATACAGTTATACAATCATTATCAAAAATCAAGGCTTTTGGATTACACTTCAACACTTTCAGGTATTTCCCCTGGCTGCTCTAATAAACTAGAAAGTAAAAAGAAATGCCTATATAATGAGTCAGTAGTTATAACAATTTTTTAAAATCTAACTTCTCCATTAGAACACTTCCTCTCATTGATCATTCTCTCAATCTTGAGGGATATCTAGGCAAAGACCATTCTAACTTCTCTGTGCTGACAAGGTGTGTCCACATTATAGGGTAGAGGAAAGAAACTGGTTGATGTCCTTGGAGAGAATGGTATTTCTGGGTTTCAGGGCAAGTCTGGCATAGGAACAGTCCGGAGGCTTTAAGTTTCTAGGAAAAAAAAAAAAACTTGATAAGTAAAACTTTTATATAATCTTAAATAGAGCCTAGATATTCTTCAGCATTTTTAGTAATACTGTTGGTTGTGGCTTTGCATTTTGTGGCAAATTTCAACACTTGGGTGAAGCTTAGCTTGCAGAAGAGTAACCATCAGAATGACCTCTCAACCCTATTTGAAATCTCTTAGCCACTTAAACTTTATTTTGTTTTTATTTCTTTTGCCCCCTTTGGTCAAGAAGGCATCATCAATCCCACAATGCCAGGGCCAGACTCATCCCTCAGAGTCATGTCCCATGTGGCCAGGGAGACTTACACCCCTGAGAGTCATGTCCCACATGGGGGTGGGTGGTTATTGAATTTATTTGCAGAGTTTGGCCTAGAGAGACAGGCCACATCTGAGCAACAAAAGAGGTTCTCTGGGGCTGACTCTTAGGCAAACTTATAAGTAAGCTTAGTTTTACCATTATAGAAATAAACCTCATAAGGGCAATCTTAAAGATTGAGGGCTTGGTTTATTAAATTGGAAGTCTCTAATGCTTGAGAGAATATTAGGAGTTCCCCAGATGGGGATGTTTAATGGTTCCACATATTTTCTCCAGTCCCTCAAGGGACTTCACAAATGCTTTTATTTTTTATTTTCTGCCCAAAATACTCTAGAATATATCAAGGTATCACATTACCCTGTACAGAATAACAAGATCTCTTTCCCTATTCTAGGTCCCGTGTAAGTAGATTATTTAAATAAACTGACTAGACATGTTATATTTGATAGTGTATTACAGAGAAATTAAGTTTTGGACAAAAACATCTCATCCTTTGGTCTCACACAGTTATTGAAGTTTTAACATACAGACAATATCATAGACCACACAATATTTGTTCTTTTGTTTCTGGCTTATTTCACTCAACATAATGTCCTCAAGGTTCATTCACCTCATTGCATGTCTCATGAGTTCATTCCTTTCTGTAGCCACACAGTATGCCATAGTATGTATAAACCACAGCTTGCCCTTCTGCTCATCAGTTGTTGTACCCTCAGGCCACCTCCATCCAGTAACAATCATGAATAATGCTGCATAGACACCAGTGTGCAAATGTCTATTTATGTCCCTGCTTTCAGTTCTTCTAGGCATATACTTAGTAATGCAATTGCCAAGTAACATGGCAGCTCCTTACCCTGTTTCCTGAGGAGCCACCACACTGTTCTCCAGAAGGGCTACATATTTCTACTTCCCCACCAACAGTGAATTGGTATACCTCTTTCTCCACATCTAATCCAACACTTCTAGTTTTCTGTTTTCTTTTTTTTTAAACAGTTTTAATCACACACCACACAATTCATCCTAAGTGTACAGTCAATGGCTTCTGTTATAATTACATAGTTATGCATTCACCACCACAATCTATATGAGAACATTCTGATTTCTTCTGAAAAGAAAGAAGAAAAGGAAAGAAAAAATCCCATAACTCTTCTTCATATCCCCCTTGTTTCAATTTGCTAAACTGCCAGAATGCAATATACCAGAAATGGGTTGGCTTTTTCAATGGATATTTATGTTGCAAATTTATAGTTAAAAGGCCATGAAAATGTCCAAATTAAGGCATCAGGAGGTAGATATCTTCTCTGAGAAAAGGCTGATGGTATCCAGGGTTCATCTGTCACATGGAAAGGCACATGGTGACACCCTCTGGTCCTTCTCCTGGATTCTGGTTCCAAAGTGGCCTTCTCCTGGGGTGCTTTCTCTCTTAGTGTCTCTGAGCTCTCTCCAAAATGTCTCTGCCTTTTATCTTTCCATAGAGGGTTCCAGCAAGGGGACTAAGAATCACCTTGAATGGAAAGGGTCACATCTCCATGGAGAAAACTAATCAAAAGTTCCCACCCACAATACATCTGCCTCTACAAGGTTGGATTAAAAGAACATAGGCTTTTCTGAGGTACATAATAGATTCAAAACAGCACATCCCTCTTATTTACATTTAGCATTGATATATTACCTTTGTTACAATTAATAAAAGAATATTATGGGGTAACTGTTAACTATAGACTTTAGTTTGCATTAATTGTGTTTTTCCATATACCTTCCTATTTTTAACACTTTGTAATAATTACATGCAGTGTTTTCATTCATGTAAAAACTTTCTTATATTTGTGCAATTAACTAACATCATTGTCCACTCTAGGTTTTGCTACGTTATACAGTCTCAGTCTCTATCCTCTAGCTTGACTTCTGGTGACATACATAATTCTTGCCTTATGGTTTTCAACCATATTCACACTCAGCTTTGTTAATTACATTTATAGAATTGTGCTACCATCACACAGTATTGTGCTATCCATTTGCAAACCTTTATATTTAACCCTATTGAACATTCTGTACTCTTTAAGCATTGGATGCCCAATCTCTGCCCTGTTTTTATATACTGATAACCTGTTATCTATAATTTAGCTCATGGAGTTTTCTCATCTTAGTTAGTTCATATTAGTGAGACCATACAGTATTTCCCCTTTTATTTCTGGCTTATTTCACTCAACATAATGTTCTCAAGGTTCAACCACGTTGCTGCATGTGCAATGATGGCAATCCTTCTTACGGCTGCATAATATTCTATCATATGTATATACCACAATTTGTTTACCCACTCATCAGTTAAGAGAAAATGGGTTGTGTCCATCTATTGCCAATTGTGAATAATTTCACTATAAACATAGGTGTGCAAATGTCTGTTCATGTCCCTGCTTTCTGTTCTTCCAAGTATATACCTAGTAATGGGATTCCTGGATCATACAGCAATTCTATACTTAGCTTTCTGAGGAACTGCCAAATTCCCTTCCAGAGTGGCTGCACCATTCTATATTCCCACCAACAGTGAATAAATGTGCCTATTTCTCCACAGCCTCTCTGGCACCTGTAGTTTTCTGTTTTTCTGGTAATGGCCATCCTAATCTGTGTGAAATGATAGCTCATTGTGGTTTTGATTTGTATTTCCCTAATAGGTAATGCAGTTGAGCATCTTTTCATATACTTTTGAGTCACTTCTATTTCTTCTTTGGAAAATAGTCTATTTTGCCCATTTTCAAATTGGGTTGTTTGTCTTTTTGTTGATTTGTAGGATCTTTTTTTATATTCTGGCTATTAAACCCTTACCTGATATGTGGTTTCCAAATATTGTCTCCTATTGAGTATGCTGCCTTTTCACTTTCCTGACAAAGTCCTTTGAAACTCAAAAGTATTCAATTTTGAGGAGATCCCATTTATCTATTACTTCTTTTATTGCTTATGCTTTCAGTGTAAGGTCTAGGAAATCATCTCCTCCCACAAGATCTTTAAGATATTTCTTTACATTTTCTTCTAAATGTTTCATGGGCTTAGCTCTAATGTTTAGGTCTTTGGTCTGTTTTGAGTTAATTTTTGAATAAGGTGTAAGATAGGGGCCCATTTTCATTCTTTTGCATATGGCTATGCAGTTCTCCAAACACAAATTTTTGAAGAGACTTCTCTGTCCCAATTGAGCGGACTTGGCCACCTTATCAAATATCAGTTGTCCATAGATGACAGGGTCTCTCAATTCAATTGCATCAGTCAGTATATCTATCTTTATGCCAGCACCATGCTGTTTTGACCATTATAGCTTTGTAATATGCTTTAGTCAGGCAGTGTGAGACCTACCACTTCATTTTTCTTTCTTAAGATATATTTAGCTATCAAGACACTCTTCCCTTCCAAATAATTTGATTATTGGATTTTCAATTTTTGTCAAAGTAAGTTGTTGGGATTTTGATTGGTATTTCACTGAATCTATAAATCACTTTGGGCAGAATTGACATTTTAACTGTTTAGTCTTCCAATCCACAAGTGCATTTATTTAGGTAGTCCTTGATTTTTTTTAGCAATGTTGTGGCTTATAGGTCTTTTATATTCTTGGTTAAATTTATTCCTATATATTTGATTCTTTGAGTTGCTAACATAAATGGATTTTTTTTTTCTTGATTTCATCCTCAGTGTGCTCATTGCTAGTGTATAGAAACACTACTGATTTTTGCATGTTGATCTTGTATCCTGCAACTTTGCTGTACTCATTTATTATCTCTAGTAGCTTTGCTGTAGATTCTCCAGGATTTTATACATATAGGATCATGTCATCTGTAAACAGTGAAAGTTTTTCTTCTTCACTTCCAATTGGATACCTTTTATTTCCTTTTCTTGCCTAATTGCTCTAGCTGGAACTTCCAGCACAATGTTGATTAACAATTATGTCAGTGGGCATCCTTGTCTTGTTCCAGATCTTAGAGGGAAAGCTTTCAGCATTTCCTCATTGAGTATGACATTAGCTATGTGCTTTTCATATAGTCCCTTTATCATGCTGAGGAAGTTTTTTTCTACTCCTATTCTTTAAGTATTTTCTTCAAGAAAGGATGCTGAATTTTGTCAAGTGCCTCTTCTCCATTAATTGAGATGGTTGTGTGTCTTTTCCCCTTTGATTTATTGATGTGGTGTATTACATTAATTGATTTTCCTTGTGTTGAACCATCCTTGCATTCCTGGAATAAAACCCACTTGGCCATGGTACATAATTCTTTAATGTGCTTCTGGATTCTATTTGAAAGGCATCATGTCTTTAGTTTTAGAGATGTTTTTTCATAGGTTGACCAATTTCATGGAAAACCATTCAAGCATTCTTCAGTCTTCTGCCTGAAGGGATGTTAATCTTGCCCACAGTATTTTTTGAATCTAGGAGGGTAGGAAGCCGGGAGATATTTGTTTTACTGTGTAGACTTGAACTTTATTATTATTTTTTTAATAGTGCATTAATCCTGCCCTCTAATGTATCTGACAGGTTCATAATCTCTATTTCAAGCTTTCTAGAAATAAACATTCAACATTATGCTATAGTGCACATGGGGTAATTACCACTCTGTATGGGGAAGAATGGACCTAAGTATCTAACATTGCATTTTGAATATAGTCAACAAATTCACTTTTTCAGGTCTACTCTGTTGGTCAGGACTTAAGAAGATGTTGATGACTGCGCTTCTTAAGTCTTCCTAGACTCTAACTTGAATTCTAGTAGGATTCCTGCCATTCCCAATCCTACACCCTTAGAATTTAGCTTCTTTGCTTTGCCAAATCAGATACTGATGATCTGTCGTTTTTCTTCCTAAAAAATATTGACATTACTCATATCTTCTGTCATGTCATCTTGTATTTTTCTTGACTCGGTGTGTTTAAATATTGTTTCTTAACTATATATATTTGTCTTTAAGAGCTATTAAAAATAAATGTGCATTAAAATTTCCAAATTTACCAGATAAAACATTTATTTGGATTTTATTTTCCAATCCAATTTCGTGTAACTTATATTTTAACCTTGGTATTTCTTTTCCTAATAGTGCTTTGTAACCAGCACATGACATGAAGTCATCTTCTGATAGATACTGTGATAACTGTTTACCAACTCTGTTGACTCTGTGATCCCAGCTGATTTTGTTAAAGAGCTGTTCTGGGATTATGGCAGGATAGTTTTGAGATAGTGTGCAGCATTTTCTAACTCCTTTGCAGATATTAATATAGCATATCATTAAATTGTTTAATATCCACTGTACAGTTGCTACTGATCGCTTCCAGTGAGTCAGTATTATCTTGGTTTGTTCTGAAGTCACTTAGGCAACTGAGGTTGTCCAGAAATATCAAAGTCAAATTTTATCCTTTGGTCTACTAATAACATTCAAAAGTGTAGTGCTTAATATTCTTTACTCTCTTCATTTTACTGTCAATATGAGGTAATGGGGCCCATTGATAAGAATCATAAATCAAAATTAAGATTGAACATCATGTGATCATATTTAACCCCACTATTCATGCAACAATACAGTGGTGGTTAAGAGTAAGGCTCTGAAGTCAGGCTACGTGTATTGCAATTCTGAATTTTTCACCTATAAGCATGCTATCTTCAGAAAGTTTCCTAATGTCTCCAGCTTCAATTTCTTCATCTGTGAAATGCAAATAATAATTGTACTTCCTTTCTGTTTTTAAGATAAATGAGAAAATAGTAGATTGAATTATGTGCTGATTATTAAATGTGAAAAGAGATCAAAATAGATGGGTAGCTGTAGAAGTCTTAAGATCAGCTGTAACCTGGAGCAATAATTTTTATGGAGGACAACTATATCATTGTCTCTTTGGAAATGGTCTAGTCAAACATTTCAAATTCCTAAATATATACTCTAGTAATCTTGGAAACTTCCTATACACTATATTTAGAATTTTTTCAGATGGATTCTTGAACAGCAGCAAAGGCTTGCTATTTGTTTGTTTCTGTGAGAGTAGTGACAGCGAGGAGAGGAGATATAAAGAGAATAGTAACATTATCCATGACCTCTAACAGCAACTCTATTCTTTGCAGTCCCTTGAAATAGCAGATGTAAAACTGAATACTATTACTCACAGCCTGAAACATTCTCAACTTTCTGCAGAATGCCAACTATTACTCACAGTTTAGAGATCATAATATATTGTGTGTTGCCCATATCCCTTTATGCTTATGTTCTTGATACCAGTAACGCATTTTTTCTTGTTACTAAAAGGTAAAAAGATTTGGCCCAGTAAGTATAAATAATAAGAGTTTAGAGCATAAAATGCTTTAGGGTTAAGCAAATATTTTGCACCTGATCTTGTTTTATCCTGAATATATTTTATTTGGGGGAACATACTAATTTCAATGTGTTGGATATGCCTATAAAATTGTTCTTATTGGGAAAAAGAAGACACAGATAGGGTATATCGTAAGCAGAATAATCTTCCCCCAGAGATGTCCATGTTCTAATCACTAGAATCAGTGAATATGTTACATAGCAAAAGGTACAGATCTACAGCAAAATTACAGATGTGATTAAATTCAGTATCTGGAGCTGGGAAGATTGTTCTATATTCTATGGATGGGTCAAATGCAAACCAAGTGTCCTTATAAGTTAAAGGGAGAAGCAGGAGGGTTAGTATAAGTGATGCAGTGTGAGAAAAACTTGACCCGCTATTGCTGGCTTTGAAGATGGAGGAAGGAGTATATGCCAAGGAATGAGTGGTCTATAACTTCATTTTGTTCTAACTTATGTTTATATTTCGGAAGTATATTATGCAGATTTGTTTTACAAAAGAAGGGAATCTTGAGTCAATACAGAATTTGCTCTTAAGATAGCAAGATCCCTGAACTAATATTAAAGGTAGCTTAAGTAAAATATACTGAAAGCGAGTACCTTGTATACCAACTTCACTTGTTTGCTGGTAGTGCTCACTCTGATTGAAATATTGGCAGAATTTGGCATGTTTTGTCCACACTATCACCCCTTACAGATCATTGTAATTACTGACTTCTTTCTATTCCCAAAGCCCCACATTCAAGCAATCACCACCCCATTTTATCAGGAAATTAGAAGCCACTGTATGTCTTTCAAGCTTAAGGGACTTAAAACAGAAAGTATTAAAAAAAGGTTGAAGGAGAAACAAAAGGAAGGTAAAGTCACTTGAATTTATAATAAAGGAGAAGCACAAAGGGAAATAGCTTGAAAGAGAGTCCAGGAACCCAAGACAGCTGGGGATTGCTCTGTTGGAGACTACACTCCCATCACTGCTGCTGCTGCTACCAATAGCTGAGCTGCCTTAATGGAAACTTAGAAGCCTACACCATAGATAACCCAATCTTCGCTCAAACTCCAAAGAAAAAGAGTCACTTTTCTCCCACTTTTCACATCTGATATCCTGCTAGTTCTTCTAATTAGCAGTACATAATTAGAAACCTGTTGGCAAAAGAGCTTGAAAAATGTTTTTTTTTGTGGAATTCCAGCCCCTTCCAATGCAGAAAGGAACCCAACTGGTTCAGGAATGTTGAAACAGCAGAGCCCAGGATGTTTGGAAAAGTTGGGGGAGAAAAAGAAAGGAAGACAAAATCGCTTAGATTACTAATGGAGCAAAATTCTATCTCCATCACAACCTGAGGCAAATAATGTTACAGAGAGCCCAGGATCAAAGAGCTGAGAGTAAATAGGCAAATGACTCACACAGTTTCTCAGAGTAACTCAGCATCTGTTGACTTCTTTCTCTTCATACTCTGTGTTACTTGCAATAACATAAAACAAGATGTTGTTTCCATTTTAAATATCAGAACTACCATTTGTATAAATATACTGTCTCTTCCAAAGAGGATAGGTGCAAAGTCCCATCCATAATCACCTCTGAGTGATGTTAAGTCCCCTTTGAGTTCAGTCACAACCCAACTTCAATAATTTGTAACCATAAAACTGAATGTGTAAATGTAACAAACACCAGTGATTACTCTGTGGAAAAAAAAAAAAAAAAAAAAAAGATGGAGCAAGTAGGAAGAAGGAATAATTGGTTAATGAATACACATATGTGGCTATGTCCATAAGGTCATAGTTGCTATTTGTAACTCCATTCTTCCATTGTCTATTCTATTTTAATTTTGCTGTAAGTCAGTTTGTGGATTTACCTGGCAGAGTGACAAAACTTTTATTCTTGAAGGCTCTGAGTCCTCAGTGATCTCTGCAATGTAGCTCAAGCTTGTAAAAATGACTTAAATTTGTCACCATCAGCTTGAAAATGTATGAATATACTGTGACCTTTAAACTTTTTTTCTCAAAACAGTAATCTCTCTTACTATTGGTTATAATATACAGTGAATTTAGGAATAGTAAAACTAATATGCATTTAACACTGCAATTTAAAACATTAGAAATACTGAGAATTAAATGTTTTTTTCTCTTTGTAAAATCTTACAAACAGTTGTTTGAGTACTGAATAGTGCCAGCCTTCTTCTTCAACTCCTCTAACTTACAATATGGAGTGAGCATCTTTTCTATGCCTTGGCCCAAGGTTATACTACTTTCTGCATTTGTTATCGATGTTCAACTTTTTATCCTTTGTGCCTGCAATGTTGCAACTGATCTCTGAGAGTTCTTCTAAAGTGGAATTTGCTCAGGGACCTTGTCATACTTTTGGTCACTTTCCTTATTTATATTCATAAATCCACTTTCACTATGTTCCTCTGGTCACATATCTAAGGTTCCTCAAATGGTAGCAATGTCAACATTCAGCTTTTTCTTCTATGCCTTATGCAGATTTTTCCTTGAGAACTTTGAATGTGTTAACCTACTGCCTTCTGGTCACCCTTGTTTCTGCTGAGAAAATAGCTGTTAATCTTAATTTGGATTATTTTGCAAGTGATGCATTGTTTTTCTCTTGCTTCTTTCAAGATTTTCTCATTGTCTTTGGATTTTAGTATTTCACTATGATAGATTTGTTTGTGGTTCTGTTTGTACACTATCTGGAGTGTGTTGAGATTCCTGAATGTGAAGGTTATGGTTTATCGATAAATTTGGGGAGTTCTCAGTCATTATTTTTTTAATATATGCTTTTCTCTTTCTCTCCTGTCCCTCTGTTGCTCCCATTATGTATATGTTGATGCACTTATTTGTGTCCCACATTTCTCTGAAGCTCTGTTCATTTTTTAAAAATTATTTTTTTCTATTTTTTCAGCTGGATATGTGGCTTAGGGCTATGTTCTTACAATAAATCCATTCCCATGGATGTGAACTCTTGCATATAGGAACTTTTGATAAGGTTACTTCAGTTAAGGTATGGCCCAGGTGAATAAGGATAAGTCTTAATCCTATTCCTGAAGGCTTTATAGGGAAGATCATAGAAAGAGAGAGAAATCTATGGAGGAGCAGCTAGAAGCTGGAAGTCAATGGAACCATGAAGCCAGGAGAGTCTGCCATGTTCATTGCCTTATGAAAAGAAATCTGAAGACCAAGACTCACCAGCAACCAGCCTCAGAATGCCACAGTTTTAAGGGATAAAGCATAACCTTCATGATGTCTTGACTTTGGTCTTCTCTTAGCCTCAAAACTGGGTCAATAAAGTCATGTTGTCCAAGTCAGCCTATTGCAACATATTTGCTTAAGCAGCCAGGAATATAACACAGTTTTTGGTTCTATGAAGTGGGGTGCTGCTATTGCAAATACCTAAAATGTGGGAAACAACTTTGGTGTTGGGTAATGAGTTGGAAGAATTGTGAGGTGCTTGATAGAAAAAGACTAAATTACTTTGAATTGACTGTTGGTAGAAGTATGGACACTAATGAAATATCCATTGAGGCATTAGAAGGGAATGGTTAGTGTTGCTGGAAATTGAAAAAAAAAACAATCTTTGTTATAAATTGGCATAGAAGTTGGAAAAAATATATTCTGATGTTGTATTGAAAGTGGAATTTGTAAGTGATAAACTTGGATATTTAGCTGAAGAGATTTCCAAGCTGCATAAGCAATGTGCAGCCTGATTTTTTCTTGCAGATTATAGTAAATACAAGAGGAAAGGGATAAGCTGAGAATTGAACTCCTGGGCACAAAGAAACCAGAAATTGGTGGTTTGGAAAATTCTGAGCTTCCAGACAGTGAGTTACCAGAGAATAGTGCTCCATGTGAGGGTTTAACTGAGCATGGAACCAACAAGCGATTTCAGTGGAAGTCAAGATTGGGTATGCTGTTATGCAGGAAGAATCTGTGAAAAGTCCTTCTGTCTGATGAATTGGACACCTATGAACTACATGCTCTGCCAAATTTGTGAAATTTGCAGGAATGGAACCATTGCCATCCTGAACTAAAAGGAGAGAGAAGGGACAAATTGAAGGAATAATGACTGCAAGGGCAGAACCATGGAAGCCAAGGTCTGGACCAAAGATATCTGCTTGGTCCAAGGGACTAGGCCCATCCATGTGTATGGAAAGGGTGAGTTTGCTTGAGCACTTGGAGAGGACGGTCCTTCCACACCATTGTTCAGGCAGAGTGCTGCCACCCCAATGCTTGGAGATGGTGGGGCCTTTGCTTTGGCATTCACAGAGAGCCTGACCTCCATCCCAATGCTTGGAGAGGGTACAGCCTTCATGCCAGTGTTTGGAGAGAGTATGACCACTGCACAAAGCACTTCAAAGGGGTGTGGCTGATTCTTCATCAGTCCTGGAGGACAAAATATTCTATAGAAGACTCTCAGCTTGAAATCTAATGGGGTATGCCCTGATAGGTTTCAGAATGGTTTGGGACCTGTAACCCCTGTTTTCCTTCCAATTTATTCCTTCTGGAATGGAAATGTTTACCCTATGCCTGTCCCTCCATTGTTTCAGAAGTCCACAGACAGAAGGTAATTGTGTCCAATGACAAACCACACCCATAACCAACTTAGATGAGACTTTGTAAATTAGCATTGTTTCTGAAATTATTTATAGCTTTTGGGATGTTGTGATGGAAAGAATGTATTTTGCATGTAGAATGAAAATGTCTTTTTGGCATTCTGAGGGTGGAGTATGGTGGTTTGAAGTTCAAGAAAAACATGCTCTTAAATATAATCCATTAAAATTATTGTATGATCTCACTGATTTGAAACAATTAGAATAGGCAGACTCAAAGATCCAGGATATAGAATATCAGTTAACCCAGGACTGGGTAGGGATAGGTAATGGGAAGTTAAGACTTTAAATGTACAGGGTTCCTATTTGGAATGCTGGAAATGTTTTGGTAATGGTTGGTGGTGATGATATCAGAACATTGTGAATGCAATAAACAGCATGGACATACATATCTGAATGTGATTAAAGGGGAAATGTTAGAATGCATATATGATAATAGAATAAGAAAAAAACTCATGGAGATACACTACACAATGAACCCTAAATTAAACCATGGACTTTAGTTAATAGTACAATTATAAAAATGTGTTATCATCAATATTAGCAAATGTTCCACACTAATGTAAGGTATCAGTGATGAGATGGAGTATAGGAATCCTATATTTTATGCATGATTGTTATGTAAAACCACAACTACCCTGTGGTATGAACATACTATAAGTTTGGCTTTTTGATAAGGCTATGTAGGTTAAGGGGTGGCCCAGTCCAATCAGGATGGGTCTTAATCCTATTACTGTAGTCCTTTATATGTGGAATGAAACTCAGACTGAGAGAAAGCAAGCCCAGAAAGGAAAATGGTGAACATCAACTGAACCCGGAGAACAGTGTGTCATGCGCCTTGCCATGCGACAAGCTAAGCATCCAGAATCACTGGCAACCAGCCTCAGAATACCACAATCTTTGGGAAAAAAGAATCCCCTTAGTGATACATTGATTTGGACTTCTTTCTAGCCTCAAACTGTGAGCAAATAAATTCCAATTGTTTAACCCAACCTATTTCATGTATTTACTTGAGCATCCTAGGAAACTAAAACAGAATGTGTATGGTATGCTTGTCCCTCCATTGTATATTTGAAGCCGGTAACTTGTTTTCTAGGTCCACAGACAGGGAGAAATTGTGCTTCAGGGCAGAACATATCCATAAGATATTCTGATAAGACTTTGTATTTAACATTGCTACTAAAATGATTTGGGTCTTTTGGGATGTTTTGATGGAATGAATGTATTTTGTACATTGAAGGAATTACATTTTTCATTTAAGTGGGGACATATGTGGCGATGATGATGGTAGGGACATTAAAACTTGGGGATTTGCTGAGTCTTCTCTGCCAAATAACCTGTGATGGTCTGACCAGAGAAATCAGCCACACCCCACCCCTCCACTTGTGGAGATTAACCCTGCTGTGCCTGATAAACCTGTAGCTGTCTATCCTGAGGAAACAGCCCTTACACCTCCTTCTAAAGAAATTAACCCTGTTTCATCAGATGAAACTCTAATGCAATGCCTTGAGGTAGTTGGCTTGCAAGACACTGCTAATTCCTCTCATGACCCACCTCCACTAGCCTTCTTTTCTTTGACTTATAACCAGACTGAAGTCCCAACAGGCTCTGAAATGTGAGGTACAAATCATGACACATGAGGAGTTGTGTTACATTCTAAAAGAACTGCATGACTGCCAATTTCCATAGACAGAAATCGAGAGAATATGTATGGAAATGGATATTGGCTGTGTGGGATAATAGTGGAAGGAACATAAAGAAAGTTGGATCATGCTGAACTTACTGACATGGTCCTGCTGGATTCAGTGTTTTGGCCCCAGGGGTTAGAAAGAGCCCTAAGAGTTTGTTTGGGTGGTTGGCAGAAGGAAAAAATAAAGAATATGTCTTTTGGGTGTTCAGAAGGCAGGCTGTGGTGACTTGGAGCTATATATCCAGGAAAACATTTTCTTAAAATCAATCCATTACTGTGGGTATAAACCCTTGTAAATACCACCTTTTGATGAGGTTACTTTGTTAAGGTGTGGCCCAGCTGAATCAGAATGGGATTTAATCCATTAGTGAAGGCCTTATATGGAAGGTCACACAGAGACACGAAACCATGAAGTTACCAGCCAGAAGTTGGAAGTTAATGGAACCTAGAAGCCAGGAGAGACCACCATGTGCACTGCTAGGTGACAGAAAAGCCAAGAACCAAGGATCACTGACAGCCAGCCCCAGAATAGCCACAGTCTTCTGGGAGAAATTATTGCATTGATACACCTTGATTTTAGACTTTTCCTTGCCTCAAAACCATGAGCCAATAAATTCCTGTTGTTTAAGCTAACCCATTGCATATTTGCTTTAGTAGCCAGGATATTAAAACTGGTTGGATAATCTCTATTAATCTATCTTGAAGTTCACTTATTTTTTCATCTGCCAGTTCGAATCTGCTATTGAGCCACTTTAGTGGAGTTTTTTTTTTTTTTTTTTTTTTTTTTAATTTAATTTATTGTGTTTTTAAAATACATAATTTTGATTTGGTTCTTTTTAAATGTCTCTCTTTATAGATATTCTCTATTTGATGTGATATTGTCACATGCCTTCTTATAATTCTTTATTCATGCTTTCCTTTAATTCTGTGAACATATAATGTTTACTCTGAAATATTTTCTTGTCAAATCTGACAATGGTCACTCTCACATTTTCTGTTGCCTGTGTTTATTTTCTGGTGTATAGGTCATAATTTCCTCTTTCTTTGTTTGCCTCATAAATTTTTGTTTCAAACTGGACATTTTAGATAATATAGTAAATTTAGTTACTAGTCATCTCTCCCCAGTCCAAGGCTAGTTATTGCCTTTTGCTTATTAATTTGTTTAGTGACTGCCTGGGTTATTTTAATGAAGTCTTTTACCATCCTCTCTCCACCTGCCATGGTATTAAGCTTCTGATGTTGTTCCTCAAGGAGGCATAGCTTTAGGTAGGCTCACTGTCACTCTGAGATGACAGTGTTACTGTTGAACCCTCTTCCACTCTTTACCCAACCAAATCTGGTCATTAAACTCCATTAATTATCAGGGGAATTGCTCTATTATTTTCAACAATGCCCTGGTGCTGAATTTCCTCTGCAAAATAATCCAATCAAATTGTAACTATTTCAATTGAATTATTTCTTAGGTCAGTGTTTGATATTTGCTTTGACTCCAGAAAGGCTCCTCTTAGCTTTTATTGCAAGGTTCTCTCCTGTGAGCTAGCCAGCCTGCTATCTAGGCTATATCTTCTTTTAATCCTTTAATCTCCTCCCAATTGCCTTTCACTAAAATCTCCACTTTTCTTGAAAATACCCTTAGGTTTAAAGTTTTTCATGCTCTGTTGCAAATGAACTCTGTTCCAAATTTTCGTACAGTATCTTGAATATATGTTTTTCCATTCAGTTTTTGCTTTTATGTCCATTTTCAGCATTTTTAAATGATTATTTTTATAAAAACATACTTTATACCAGTTATCTGGGCATGGCTTACTGGAGATTCTCATGCTGTCAGGCAAGAAGTTGATCTCCCACTTGTTCATTTTAAATGTCTTTCTCTCCCCTGTCTTCTGTGACAATATAATTCTTTCCTGATTGTTCTCTTATTCATCATTCTGAGTCCTTGTATCTTGTGTCCAATCCCATGTATTATTTTTGCTCAGGGTCTTACCAAAGCCCTTCTACTTTATTAATTTTTATGTTCTTCCTCAGATATCCCATTAATCTTCATGCCTAGCTTTGAACTGGTGACTTCCAAATCCATATCTTAACTTTAAACACTTTTCAAATATACAGAGTATATTCTCAACTCTTTATTTAAAATCTTTATTTTGATGTTCCAACAAATTCATTAAAATTAAAAATAAATAACTTCGTCTCTACAATCTGTTTTTCCTCCTAATCTTGGGGAATGGCATCACCACCTATTCAAATTTAAAGCCATTCATTCCTGAATTTTTGCATTTACTAAAATAAATTTCATTCATGTCAAAAATTGAGTATATTCCGTTTTTATGGAGCATGCTGAAATATAAGAAAAAAAAAAAAAAAAAACAGTTGAAAGACATAAAATACTTGCCCTTAAGTAGTCAGAACAAAATGGGCAAAGTGCTGTCGAGAAGAAAAGCTTCTCTGTGGAAGAAATACCCAATTATTTATTATTGGAGGCCGAACAGTTGTCAGTCTCTTTGGAGAAGAGATAGAAATACTTGAATTTTAAGATTTTCCCAGGTGAATAAAATATTATATGCAAAAACAAGCTGTTGTGGAAAAGTATTTTGCATTTCCTTACCACTCTAAATCAAATATACAAATTCTTCCAATTGCTCTTCTGAAACTTAACTAAAATTATTTTATCTCTTTTCAATAATAGCTGTAAATCTTAGTTTACAGTTATGATCATCTCATCTCCAACTTTTGTTTTTCTCCATTCTCCTCTCCTATAAACTATTTGTATCATTATTTTTAAAAAGATCATGCCATTGTCTTGCTTAAAAATAGCTATTAACTTCCATGTTCTACAAGATAAATGCAAATCATTTATCCAATATGGAACTATATATCCAATATCATTTCCTCTTTTCTTCTACTCCCACCCAAAACACTTTCACAGTCAGGGATCTAGAGTCTCAGTTAGAAACTCATGGGCAATGGAGAAACCAGTGCACTATTGGTTATATGATCTTGGTTATATATCTTGGATGTGCTCACCTTGATCTTTTCAGCCTCTTTTACTCCTTCTTTCTGCCCCCTCTCTATATCACACACATACACACACTCATAACTTTATAACTATCTTTTTATAATTGCTTTTCAATGAGATGCTTCTAGTCTTAAGGGAAATTTTCATTTATTCGTTAAGATGTAATTAAATTCTTATCACCTATGTGAGGACATTCACTTAACACACCATTACTATTTTTTTCCTTTGAGGTAATTAGTTACTCTCTACTCTAGACTACATTTTACAATAAAGGTAATGACCTTTAGAGTATTGTATTATGAGTTTATGTATATTTTTATACACATTAATTGAGCTCCTGAGGTTAGGAAACTTATCTTACTTAGGATAGTGTCTGGTTCATTATGTATATTCAATAAACATTTTTAACTAAGCAAATAAATTATATCTTTGTCTTAAACTACTTTTACAAATCAACCACATTTTCCCATAAATAATCAAGTTTTTTTTAGACATATAGTATCTAATTTGCTAAAAGCTAAACATGTTTTAAAAATTCTACAAAAACATGCATTAAGAAGCTGGACTAATAAGCAAGCTAGGTAGTGTTATCTAGCATAACTCATCACTTTTGATATTATTTCTACATGTGTAATTTGCATAATGTAAAGTGATATGTAGGATACACACACAAAAAAAACAGAGGTCTTAGACCTAGCAGTTTGCAAATCTGCCCTGGATCATTATGGATATTGTAAGTTGGAAGGATGAACAATGATTTCCCACAGGGAGCCAGAGTGGTCAAGAAATTCCAGAAGTTCTATCCTCCCACTCTGAATTTTAGGGCAAAATGAATGCCTAGTTACGGATAGAGTAATTCCTCAATCCATAATTTGATCTTCTCCAGGGGAAGACATCATGATTTGTTTCACAAGGACACTTGTAGGAAGTCTCGTTATATTATATACTTATTGATATTGTCTACTCTACTACTCACATCATAGACATTCCCTTCCACATGGTTGTACCAAATAAAATATCATTAGATAGTTGAAATTCTTGTCCATAACTTTTTTCAGGTTTGCAATCTTCACAAGCTGTTTCACCTGAGAAACATGAGCAAGGACCTCAATAACAGAGCAATCACAGGGATATTTTCCTTGAAGGCTTCCACCTTCTAATGTTTCTCTTGACATCTTAGGTCATTTCTTTGAAGACTCTTCAATCTACACAAGTGTAGATTTCCACACTTACAATACTGATTTAACTGGGGCAGAGTAACTGCCTATGGTAGACAAAATTTTTATCTTAATCTGAAATTCTATACCTGACTTATCTATTCAAATTCCCTGGAATAATATTATATTTTGTTAGCTATTTTCAAGCATAAGGAGCACTGAATTAAGTGTACTCTACTGTGCATCAACCAGAATCACAATGCATATGCTAACTTGCTAAAATATAAAGGAATTAATTAACTTCTTATCCAATGTGATTTTAAACAGAACATTACTTTGCTTTCATATAGGAAGATCCATACATTCTTGAAAATTTGTAACATTTTTGCTTTATATTATTTTGTTTACAGAAAAAAATGTAAGCTTACAAATAATTTGCAAAGTAGAATTTCCATTTTAATGGAATTGAATCATTAATTTCAAAAGTTAACTGGTTTGACTGACATTTTTACTGACCATCTGTTTTTTATTAAACTGCTTAAATCAATAAAACATTCTGTCATAATTCTAGGTACATGAGTTATAAGAATGAAATTATTAATATAAAGTAACACACTTTCCTTGAACAATAATACATTTAAATATTTTATTTTTATCCATTTTAATTACAATAAATGCTCTTAATTAGACAGGGAAAAGGATGTTAAATTAGTCAATTAAAGAGTTGAATGAGGATACAAATTAATGAAAAGCACAGCAAAGTGATTCTGATAACTTGAAAAGAGACAAAAATTCTACTGGCTTGCACAGACAATATACAAATTTCTTGCATCACTAATTCATTGCCTTTTTGCCAATATCTAAATCAAAAATATTTCATGAGTACCTAGTGCTTTCCTATATGCCATTATGTATCATAGGTTATGAAATCACTAATAAGAAATAATACTATTTGGAAGACACTACTTTAGAGGAAATAAAAATTGTAATGTCATTGTATTTTACAAGCAAAGGAAAGGATGTTGTGCATTGGGAATTGGAAGATGACCCTTCTTTAATATTATCTTAGATCCTTCCTTTTCCCAATCTTCATAGGCACAAGGATAAAAATATGCTAGTTATACCTGGGAGTCAGAAATATATGTTCCCAGTGTGAAAGTTCACTGCCAGTATGTATCAAGGTCCAGAAGCATCTGGCACAAAATATAGCATTAGGACTGAATATATATAACTATATATATATGTGTGTATGTGTGTGTATATATATATATTTACAGTACCTATCTTTTAATCCTTATATTTCCTTCTTTGCATATAAGAGCAGAGCATAGTTTGACTGGTTATATGAGTGTGTGACTTTTTGTGTTTGTGCATTTGTATGTGTCTGTATGTATGTGACAGAGAAACATTTTCTTTTAACATGCATATCCTTTATTTGAATATGTTGAACATGGTCTCTGTCATACAAGGAATGTGAGTGGATTCTTAATGCAATTAACACAGTACTGATAAGCAGATTTCATCTTAAATAGGTATTTTAGTTTTCTCATTGATAAAGAAAATAACATGCAGTGAGTTGGTTTAAACACTGGGTATTTATCGGCTCACAGTTTTGATGCTAGGAGAAGTGAATATCAAGGCATCATCAAGGCAATACTTTCTACCCAAAGACTGGCACTCTAGGGCTGTCTACCAGTGGTCCTTTGCTCTTGGCTCCTCTGTCATATGGCAGTGAACATGGTAACTCTCCTGGGCTTTCCCTCCTTTTCTGAGTTCTGTTGACTTTCAGCTTCTGGCTTTCTCTCTGTCTGAATTTCATTCTGCTTATAAAGGACTCCAGTAATATGACTAAGAGCCATTCTGATTGAGGTGGGCCACACATTAACTTAAGTAAACTCATTCAAAGGTCCTACATGCAATGGGTTCACATCCACAGAAGTGGATTAAGTTTAAGAAATATTTTTTCTGGGATATATAGCTCCAATCACCACAATAGGTTTTTATTAAATTTCCTATTACTTATAATGCTGTTTTCTTGTGTCATATTTCTAGCTCTTTATGACATAAAATATACTCTTTGGTACTTTATAATTAAATAAATATTTTATTTGTTGTCTTTGATAGAAAAATATTTGAGTAACATTACTAATTATTAAGAACCCCAACTTGTATTTCTAGCACTGAGGATGCCTGAATTAAATTCTTTTGTTATTATTTACTGGACATTGGCCCCAATCTCTGTTTAGTTCCATTCTCTGGTGAATTTGGCTGAGTTACAATCAAGAAAATAAGAAATAGTCTTGTACCTTCGAATAAGAATGATCTAAAACAAAATTTAAATAGTCTTTTCCTTGGCTTCTCCTCTTTGGAGCTGACATTTACATTTGGTCATTTAGGAATTAGATGATCTCCAGGTCATTTGACTGCACAGCCTCTTTGGGCAAAAAAAAACAAAAGAAGTTTTCCAAGTTACCATCTCATCACAATATAACAGCCAAGCCAAGCCAGAAAAAATACTTCCTTTCACTGAAGGCCCCAGGCCTAATATTATAGAACAATTCTAAGGCTTTGATCTAAAAAAATATTTTTTTCTCTCTGTATGAAAAATGAGGAGAGGAAGACTTGCATTTTTCCTTGAGGTTGGAGTATCTCACTCAAACTTCCACATGGAATTCTTCCTATTTCACTTCATGATTTGCACTAGGACAAGAAAAAATTTCAGAGAGGAGATCACTTCTTCAGAAATCTTATTCCCACATCTACATAATCCACATTTTTAACCAGTGGAAGTATTTTCATATTTAAACATAAGATTAATATTATGGGAAGCTCAGCCCCTTAAGAATTTGAATGATTTTCTTTTAGATATTACCTTAAAAATATCTGGAAAATTTCAGAACATTACAACAATTAAGTATTCCCCAAAGACACATTAAATATTTGGCCAAGAATGTAACTGTGGTCATCTTACTTCTCAAATTACACATATGTATAGCCAGATTTGCCAGATGTTGCAATATGCATCTTAAAAGAACTTGAACTATATTTTGCAGGTCTAATAATAATATGCAAAATTTGTCCTCAATATTTTAAATTTTAATAATTTTAAGCCAACTTATTCACTTAAAACCTTGTCCTCAAGTTAAAAAAATTTTATTCATTTTCCATATTTTTTTTTTATGCTTATTCTGGCCAGATTCCAGGTTTAATGACTAATTCTAAACTTACTTTTGTAAACTCATATATTTTTGATCCCTCAAATTATCAGACATTAAAAGAAAGGAAAACTATAGGTCAATAACCGTCATGAACATTGATGCATTACTCACACATTTCCATCCTCAATATATATGAATATATAATCAGTATATATATAAATATATATAATCACTGATAAAATATGTAAAGTTGTTTTACATTGGATAATCAAGCAAGGTAATTTATCACAATGAGTAAAGTCATATGACTATCTTTGATGCAGAAAAATAGTTTAATAAAATTAACATCTCTTCATGATTAGGAATCATGTTAAGGGAGGAATAAAAGAGAACATCAAACCAAATAAAGGATAACTACAAAAACAGGAACAAAACAAAAGTTATAACAAGCAACATGAGTTGAAGGCCCTTACTCTGAAATAAGAAAAAAAAGATGTGGGACTCTGCTGTCACCATATATAGTCAATATTTTATCAGGTATTCTAGCCAGTGTATTAAATTAAGAAAACAAGTTGTATAAATATTGGAAAGGAAGAGAGACATATATCATTATTTATAATAAACATGATTTTTGTTTGTAGAAACCAAAATGATCATATAAACTACTGAAATTAATAAGTAAATTAGCAGTTTCCTTAGTTTGCTTTGAATCTATCACAAAGTACTACAGACTAGTTGCCTTAAACAACAGGAATTTATTTTCTTACAGTTTTGGAGGCTACAAGTCAAACTCAAGGTGCCAGTAGGACCATGATTCTGAGATTTGTAGGGTTCTGACAGTGGTTTGCTTGCAATTTATAATATAGCTTAATCTCTGCCTCCATCATATTTTCTTCTCCCTCCTCTATCTCCTATTAACTGTTTCCAAGCTTTCCTTGCTTCAAACAAAAGCAGTCATATTGAATTAAGTTCCACCTTAATCCAGTTTTATCTCATTTTAATTAATAACATTCTCAAAGATCCTATTTACAAATGAGATCACATTCACAGTAATGGTGTGGAGAGAGTTGCCACAACTCTACATTGTGGGAACTCAGGTTCAGGGCACAACAGAAACTTTTAACAAATGTTCCCTTCTTGCATAGTATAAGGAGTCCTGAAAGGGCAAGTAATCTCTTAGTCGCTTTCTGGCTTTTACCTCAGCCCCTCCCCAGGGCAGTTTGGAGCCAGCCAGAGTTCCTTGTGTGGGGCCCTGGTCTTGTTCCAGCTGGGAAAGACTGAATTGGAAACTTCCCTCTAGCGTGAACCCTGTCCCAGAATTTACCCTCCATGCAAAAGCAGCTAGAGACAAGAAAAGCAGTGTAAGGACACAGTCTGGGGAAAAGGCTTACCTGCTTTAAGTCCACTAACTGGCAAAGAGATTGAATCAGGAATAAAAAAATCTCCTAACAAAGAAAAGCCCAAGAACAGATGGATTCACAGGGGAATTTTACCAAATATTCCAGGAAAAATTGTCACCAATCCTGTTCCAATTTAAAAAAAAAAAAAATTGAAGAGGAGGGACTACTCCCTAATTCCTTCTATGAGGCCAACTTCACCCTCATACTAAACCGAGATACCACAAGGAAAGAAAATTACAGAACAATATCTCTTTTGAATATAGTAACTTAAATCTTCAACAAATTACTAGCAAACTGAAGCCACCAGCACATTAAAAGAATTATACACCATGATCAAGCGGTATTTATTATAGTTAAGCAAGGGTGTTTCAACATAAGAAAATCAATTACTGTAATGCAACACATTAACAAAATGAAGGAAAAAAAACACATGATTATCACAATTAATGCAGAAAAGGCATTTGAAAGAAATCCAGCACACTGTCTTGACAAAAATACTTACAAAACTAGGATTAGAAGGAAACTTCCTCAACATGATAAAGGGCATATATGAAAACCCCCATCAACATCATACTCAATGCTGAAAGACTGAAAGATTTCCCTCTAGGCTCAGGAACAAGAAAATGATGCCTATTGTCAACACCATTATTAAATATTGTACTGGAAGTTCTAGCCAGAGCATTTAAGCAAGAAAAAGAAATTAAAGGCATCTATACTGGAAAGAAAGAAGTAAAACCTTTCTTAATTGTATATGATATGATCCTATATACAGAAAACCCTTAAAAGTCCATGTTAGAGTTCCTGGACCTAAAAAAAAGAATTCAGAAAAGTGGTGGAGTACAAGATCAACACCAACACCCAGACATCAGTAGTATTTCAATACACTAGTGTTCTAGTTTGCTAATGCTGCTAGAATGCAAAACACCAGAGACAGATTGGCTTTTATAAAAGGGGGTTTATTTGGTTACACAGTTACAGTCTTAAGGCCATAAAGTGCCCAAGGTAACACACCAGCAATCGGTTACCTTTGCTGGAAGATGGCCAGTGGTGTCCAGAAAACCTCTGTTAGCTGGGAAGGCATGTGGCTGGTGTCTGCTCCCAAGTTCTGGTTTCAAAATGGCTTCCTCCCCGGACGTTCCTCTCTAGGCAGCAGTTCCTCAAAAACGCCACTGTTAGTTGCACTTGGGGTATTTGTCCTCTCTTAGCTTCTCTGGAACAAGAGTCTGCTTTCAATGTCCATGTTCAAAATATCTCTTATCTGCAGCTCCTGTGCTTTCTTCAAAGTGTCCCTCTTAGCTGTAGCTCCTCTTCAAAACATCACTCACAGCTGCACTGAGTTCCCTTTGCCTGTCAGCTCATTTATATAGCTCCACTGATCAAGGTCCACCCTGAATGGGTGGGGCCATGCCTCCATGGAAATATCTAATCAGCATTATCACCTACAGTTGGGTGGGGCACATTCCATGGAAACACTCAAAGAATTCCAATCTAATCAGCACTAAAATGTCTGCTCCACAAGACTGCATCAAAGATAATGGCATTTGGGGGACATAATACATTCAAACTGGCACAACTAGTAATGAAAAATCAGAAAAAGCAATCAAGAAAAAAATTGCATTCACAATAGCAAGTAAATGGATCAAATATCTAGGAATAAATTTAACCAAGAATGTAAAGGACCTATAAACAGAAAACTACAAAACATTGCTAAAAGTAGTCACAGAAGACCTAAATAAATGGAAGGGCATTCCATTTTCATGGAGAAATACTAAAAATATTGTTAAGATGTCAATTCTACCCAAAGTGACCTACAGATTCAATGCAACCCCAATGAACATTCCAATAGCCTTCTTTGCAGAAATGGAAAAGCCAGTCATCAAATTTTTGAAGAAGAGTAAGGTGTTCCAAATAGTCAAAGACATCTTGTAAAGGAATAATGAACTTGGAGCACTCACACTTTCCTAAAGTGTGGTTTCCTACAAAACCACAGTAAAACAGCACAGTAATGTCATAAGGAGATATATTAGATGAATGCATCTGAATTGAAAATTCATAAATCAACTGTCATATTTATGATAAACTGATTTTTGACAAGTTTCCCACTGAATTGGGAAAGCATAGTCTCTTTAAGATATCACACTAGGAAAACTGGTTTTCCATATGCAAAGAATGAATGTGGACCCTTACCTCACACCAAACACAAAAATCAACCCAAGATGAATCACAGACCTAAATATAGGAAACAGAACTATAACAAACACTCCTAGAAGAAAATGTAGAAAAGTTCAAAAGGACTTTATCATCAATGTAAAATGACAACCTACACAATGGGAGGGAATTTTTGGAAACTATATAACCATAAGTGTTTAATATCTGGAATACATAAAGAAAACTTTTAACTCAACAACACAAAGACAAATAACACAATTTAAAAATAGGCAAAAACTTGAGAAATTTCTCCAAAGAAGATATGTAAATGACAAAAAAAGCACATGAAAAGATGCTCAACATCATTAGCCATCAGGGAAAAGCAAATCAAAGCCATAGTGAGATACCATTTCACACCCACTAGAATGGCTATTATTTAAAAAAATGGAAAAATTGCAAGTGTGGTAAAGGATCTGGAGAAATAGTATCACTCATTTCTTGCTGATAGGAATTTAAAATGATGCAGCCACGTTGGAAGACACTTTGGCAGTTCTTCAAAACAAGTTAAGTATAGAATTTCCGTATGACTTGACAATTCCACTTCTAGGTATATACTCCAAAGATATGAAAGATATGAAACAGATATTTGCACAGTGAAGTTTACAGTGGCATTATTCACAAGTGTCCAAGTGTTCATCAACTGATGAATGGATAAACAAAATATGGCATGGGAACACAATGGAATATTATTCAACCCTAGGAAGGAATGAAGTTCTGATACTTGCAACAACATGATGAACCTTGAAGACATCATGTTGAGTGAAATAAGCCAGACAGAAAAGGACAAATATTGAATAATCTCACTGATATGAACTAATGAGAATGAGCAGACTTTTGGAGTCAGAATATAGAATATAGGTTACCAGGGATTTGTGATGGGGGTAGGGAATAGAGAGTTATATTTAAAATCTACATAGTTTATATTTGGGATGATAGAAAATTTTGGTAAGGTATGGTGGTGACTGTAATTATCAGCACCAAATTATATATTTGAATGTCATTAAACAAGGAATTCTAGGTTGTATATATGGTTCTATAATAATAATTTAAAATAAGGTGGAACTGTCCAATACAAGCAGTAGACTCTAATTTCAACCATGGACTGTAGTTAATAGAACAATTTTTAAATTTTGCTTTCATTAATTGTAACAAATGTGTCACTCCAATGCAAGGTATTAATAGTAGGGTGTATATGGGAATCCTTTATTTTATGCATGATTTTTCCATAAAAATACATATTAAAAATAGTCAAGGAAATCTTGGAGAGAAACAAATTTGGAAGGCAACATTACAAGATACAAAACTGTATAAAGCTACAGTAATTGAACAGTTTATTATTCCATTTTTATCAATGACTTTTGCTTATTATTTATACTTCCACTTAAAATGTGTTTTAGTAGTTGCTATAGGGTTTACAATATACATCCTTAAACATATTCTACCTTCAGATAGTATACCTTTTTATGTGTAGTACAGGATACCACCTTATACTTCCATTTCCTCACTCCCGTATTTTGTGCCATTGTTGCCATTGTTGCCATACATTTTAATGTTATATATGTTATCAATATGGCAACATATTGTTAGTATTTTTGTTTTATACACTCATTTGCAGAGAATTTAAAAATAAGGAAAAATATCTTTTATATTTACCTTCATTTTCATCATTTTCAGATAAATTATTTCTTTTTGTAGATCAAAGTTTCTGTCTGGTTTTACGTTCCTTCTACTGGAAGAACTTTCTTTTCGATTTCTTGGAGTGCATGTCTACTGGAAATAGATTATTTCCGCTTTTCTAGATGTCAAGAAATCTTGATTTCACCTTCAGTTTTGAAAGATATTGCAGGGTATAGAATTCTGGATTGGGAGTTAAATTTTTTTCCCCTGCAGTACTTTAAGATGTCCCTCCATTGTCTTCTTACAAAATTTCTGAGAAGTCTGCTTTATTTCTTAATTTTCTTCCTCATTTTGACTTGGTCTGATTTCTCTGGCTTTCTAAAATACTTCCCTTTATCTTCAAATTTCAGTAGTTTGAATATGGGTCTAAGTCTGTGTGTGTGTGAATGTGTGTATGAAGGTGAGGACATGCATGCATATGCACGTTCATTTGGTTGATTTCCTTCTTTTGTTTTATTTTCTGAAGGGGTCTATCCATTTATCATACTTGGAATTTTATGAAATTCTATGATCTATAGTTTGAAATTTAAGAGTATTTGAAGGGAATTCTCAGTCATTATCTCATCATATATGTTTTTCTTCCCCATTGTCTCCCTCTTCACTTTATGGAACTCTTAAATTACATATATTTTAGACTATTTCATTTCTCCTACATCTCTAGATTTCTCAGTTTTGTTTATTCACTCTTTTTTTCGCTGTGTTCTAGTACAGGTAATGTCTTTTGACCCCTATTTGAAGTCATTTATTCTTTCTTTGGCTATATCATAGGCATTCTTGTCCCTGTTAACATGTTTACATTTCTAACTTTCCATTTTACTCTTTATATAGTTTCCATCATTCTTCAAAAATTATCCATATATTTATGTGAAATTTCCATCTTTCCACTACAACCTTGAACATAGTAAATATTGATATTTTCTATTTTCCATCTGATAGCTTCAATTTTTGAGATATCTCATTCTGGATCTGTTCATTGCTTTGAATCTTGAGATGGGGTTGTCTTATCTTGCAATTTTTTCTTCTCATAATTTTTTATTGAATTTTGCACATCATGACTGGAACAATAGAGAACAAACTAAATGATATTTATGTCTAGAAATGCTTCTGCCTCTTCTTTTTCTAGGTCACTTTTGTTTATGAGGGTTGAGTCACTCTAGTCAGAAGTTGACTACATATGAGTTTTGGGCTTGGTATGGTAACTTTCAATGTATTATGAGATTCAAATTCCTCTAATATTCTTTCTTACTTTTGTGACAGAGTACAACAGGGCTTTTCTTAATGTTCCACACTCAACATTTTTCCTCCTTTGTACACCTGGTCCTTAGATGGTCTCTCTCCACTGCTGTTGCTTGTTACTTGGTGTTTGCTAGTTTGGTGTTGGGGGCATCTTGTTATCTGTTTTCCTTTTATTAGCCTCAGTTAGGCAGGCTCTGTGTCTCTTGGTCTTTGTTTCAGTGAACTTTTTCCATCTCTCCATGACATCCAAGCTCTGGTTTGTAGCTTTGTTGGGTTACTTGTGGCAGAGAACTTCCTTCCTTGCCCCCCCGGTAAAATATCTTTAATATCTTCAATAGTGTTGGCACAGAATTCCACCAGGACTGATTCCTGTCCTTCTTTCAGGAGTAGGACTGGTTCTTTTACCATCCCCTGACTGCAATGGGTCTTTACCTGCACCTTGGGGACAATAAGATTTGCTGCCCACCCCATAAGCAGAAGACTTTTGTTTTGGAGTGAATGGTTTAGGTGGACATTAACCTCTTGCTTGAATTGCTGTTTGCTTCCATCCTATGTGATTGTATCACTAAGGGGATATTTCTCCAGTCTATTGCTTTGTCTCTAGTTTTTCTCATGAATACTAAGTGGAGGTCTTTGGAGTTCTTCCAAGTGGCTGTAAACTCCCCTGTGTCTGTGTCCCCAGTAGATTTTATACTATCATTCTAGCCCACAAATTCCCTTTAGCAATTTGTAAAAGAAATTAGCTGGATTCTTATTTTCTTTTATGTGATGTCTAGAATCTCTTTGTTCTATGAACAGCCACAGGTCAGCTAGTGTTAATGCCCTCATTCTCCTTGGAGGGTCTTAGATTTCAGGCTACTTGTGATCTCAGCCTTCTGATAGGTTCAGAGAGCTTTTTCATGTTGTTAAGTTTGGGGCAATGCTATTTCTAGCCTTCTACATCCTAGGCAGAGTTGGTCTCTCTTCTCAATCAATATTTTATTTCTCATTAACACAAAGATATTAGAGTGCTTTACCTCTGAATGCTTTACCCCTTTCCTATATCACATGTTATTACTTCCTAGTTTTCATTTGTATCTTTTCTTCAGTCCACACATTAAGGATATTTTTCTTTATATAAATTCTGTTATTTAGATTCCACCAAACAAATGTTTACCATTTTTTGATACTATTCCTTTTTTATATATCAGACCATATTTTTTGTTTCATTAAAGTACTTTTAGGGGATGTTCTCTTTCTTTAATGAAATTTTGTTCATAATGAGCTCAGATTATGTTTGCTTGAAATATTTTTGTTTATCCATCATTCTTGAAATAGAGTTTAATGAGTATACAATTTGAGGTTTACAGCTATTTTGCCCAGAAGCTTAAAGATATTAATCTACTAACTTCTAGCTTCCATTGCCACTATTAAGAAGCTACAGTCAGTCTAAATAAGTCTATTTTTAGGTAATCTACCTTTTATTTCTTACTTTTAAAAGTTATTTTCTTTATTTTTCCTTCAGTTTAAATATATATCTAGATGTTGATATATCTTCATTAATCCTGTGTTAAGATTAAATCTTGAATATAAAAAATTATGCCTTTCACTATTTCTGCAAATTGGTCTACTACCTCTTTGACTATTGCTTTGATTGTATTTTTATTACTATTCTTTTTATAAACTTCCAATTAATTTCATGACTGACTTTATTGATTATTTTTTATATCTCAAACTACCAAAAGTTTTAATTTTTGTCTCTTTGTATATCTTAAAGTTTTACTTTCTTAAAGTCTGTCTTACAGATTACTAATTCTTTCCCTTAAATTGTGTCTAAATTGCTGTTTAATTTATGTATTCAGTTTTTGTTTTGTTATATTCCTTTTTTTCTCTAGAACTTCTATTGGTGCCTTTCAAATATGTGCCTTTGGATATTTCTCTTTCTTACGATGTATGTTTCTGTCCAGTCTTTTGATTTCTTTAGGAATATTAAAATTACTAATCATGTCCAATAGTATTGAAATATCTTGGAATCTCTTCTTGTTTATTTTTCTGTTGACAATCATTGCATCTTGTTTTTTCATGTACTCTGTGTTTTGTTTTATTAGTTCATATTTGATGAAAGTTTATTTTGGAGAACATTTTGAGGCCTGATTTGATAATGTCTTTTTCCAGAGAGGAATGGTTTTGTTTGTTTGTTGTTTCTACCCAGTGACTGGATGCACTGAAAGTCCCAACTCACTCTAAACTAAATTCTTAGTTGGAGTGTTTTTGGACAAAAGAATAATGTGAATGTCAGCCCTAAATCCACATAAAGACTGTGTTCTGATTATGAATTCTCATGGAAAAGAATCAATGCTATTTTTGGCATTTATTTTAGCCAAGGTGCTTAGCAACTTAACAATATGTGTCATTATTAACACCAGGTAGACTGAACATATTATTAATGTTTTACTAAGTATAGTTAATCACTTATGTCTCTTACAAGCAATTGCAGGTTTTCATTAAAAAATAATATCTAATATTTACCAAGCAAATATTATGAAACAGGGACTCTCATTCTATTCACAAACATTTGGGGCAACAAGACAGAATTAAGAAACTAAATTAAATGAAACTTGCAAGTTATAGTGTTTGACATAATAGCCACTCACTGCCTACCTACTATTATCATTCAACTAGTGCCATCTATGTTTCAGTGTTTCTAGCATTATACATTCAATTAATTATTTTGCTGAATAATAATTTTGTGTTTTAGAAATTACTTTCTTTATATGCCAGAAAAAGAAATTGAAGTATAAAAATTACATAACTTGTCTAATGCTGTGTAATAAATGACAATGTCTAGATTTAAATCAAAGTCTAATTCCTAAGTCTGTGATAGTTTTGTTGTACTCCTCTGCTAAATATCCACTGTGATTTAAGTACATATATGAATGGGAATATGGATATTGATTCAGTGACAATCAGAGATGCTTTCCACTCTCATCAGAATCACTATTGTGACAGTGGGAAGTAAAGGTTGTATCTGAGATTTTATGAATCCCTATCTGGAAGTCCTACAAAAGAGGAAGGGAGAGAAACCTCTCTGTATAGTTTTCTGTGTCAGTACTTGGGATTCACAATACACAGGGAGGAAGAAAATCATGTGTCATTAAATAGAGATCTGCCCAGGGAGTGAAAAAAAGAAACATACTTTTGCATACCTCAGGCTGGTAGGTGACCTTTAGGCTGTATTTCCTATGGTCTGTACTCCCCATAGTCTGAAGGACTAGATACTCAGGAGTAGGGATAGATTATGAGTTCTTTCTTGGGAAAATACATTCCAAGCTAAGCTGGGGAGAAGAGTTTATTACTCACAGCATAATGTCATATACCCTGTAGGCTTTCAACAATATAATTGATGATGATGATGATGTGTCAGTCTTATGTGTACCCCTCTTTAGTTCTTGACATTATAACCCTCAATATTTTGCCTACATGTAACAAAGTAAAGTAAAAAATCAGTCAATATAAACTGGAATATAAGGAGAAAAAAAATGTCAGATCTCAAAATAATAATTCTTTGTTTCTTCTGGATTCCTCCTTTATTCAAAACCACTTTCAGTGACAGCTTTTCTAACTCTTTATTATTCCTTTACAGAAATCATCTCTGATTGCAATGAGCTCTGCCTCCAATTTTTGTGACAGGCATCTCAGAATTATGGCACTAGCATTTACCCTCTTGTTCACATCAAACTGTTCTTTCTGTTCTTGGAATAATTCAGATGTGATATTTGAGCTATGCATTCTTAGAGGACACAGACAATTTCTGTTGATGTCAATTGGAGCAACTTCTTGTTCTTTAAAGAAAGGTCTGACACTTTAGACCATCTCCAAGGCCAGATAGGCCCTATTTGAAAGGTATATAATAAGGAAATGACTCACAGAATCCAAGAATTTCAGAACATAAATTATCCCTGAGATTTATTGTTATCCTTTCATTTTATTCACAACAAAACTAAGACTACAAGAAATTCTAATTTGCTCAAAGGCACACATCTATTTAGTTGTTAGAATTCTTATTCATTGCATCATAATTAGTCTGTTAATCCATTAATTTTGTAGACCTTTGTCTTTTTCGGTGAAGTTGTTCAGTACAGAAAATATTATACTTTGTAGGTTGATAAAAAAAGACAAAAATATTTTATCCAGCTGGTTGTGTCCAAATACCTAATTTAGCTAATGATTGGTATTAGGCAAAATCTATCACTCTTTTTTAATAGAATGTCTCCTGTTCAACCACTTCTCTCAACAAGTTTGTCATGGAATTTGGGAAACCAATATCTAAGGTAACCAAACAATAGATCAAAGTCCTTGAAAAAATTATTTCTCACTCTACTGGACTTGTGTGCATGGACAACTCTAGTTTTTGATAGACAAGATGGGTTGTTCCAGATTGCTAATGCTGGGTGCCATTATGCAAAATACCAGAAATGGATTGACTTTTATAAGGAGGGTTTATTAAGTTACAAGTTTACAGTTCTACGTGTCTAAACTAAGGCATCAATAAGATGATGCCTTCACTGAAGAATGGGTGATGGCATTTGGAACACCTCTGTCAGCTGGGAAGTCATGCTTCCGGGTTGTGTTTCAAATGGCTTACTCCAAAATGTTTCTGGATTTCTCTCTTCGTCCTCACTCTCAGCTTCTATGCATCCTTGATTCTTTCTACCAGGGCATTTCTCTCTAAGTGCCTGGGGGTCCTTTCTTAACTTCTCCAGGGCAAACTCTAGGCTTCATCTCTTAGCTTAGCATTTCCACATGTCCTTCTATTTGCATCTCCAAGCATCTCCAAGTGTCAGCAAGCATATTTGTCTGTTCCAGCTCCAGCACGCTTTTCAGTAATCCAGTGAACTAATCAAAACTCACCCGGAATGGGCAGAGACCATACCTCCATGGAAATAATTTAATCAGTTTCCACCCTAATCAACACACTAATCAGTCTTCCCCCACAAGATTGCATTAAACAATATGGCTTTTCTGGGGGACATATTATATTCAAACCAGAACATGGGTCATAGAGAATATGATTTTTTTTTCTCTTTTTCAACTTCAAGCTCTGTGTCATCAATTTCTTTATTTTTTCTATCATTCTGTCTCCCAGATGATGGGTTCGTTTATGGAAGAAAACAATTAGATAAATCCCTTCACATTAACATGTAGTAATTCATAAGACAAGCATCAGGCATTTTTATATTTAAAAGGATTCCCAGAGAAACTTTCTGTTAAAATGGTAAAATTCCAGATGTTGGTGTCAGGCGGCTAGTGCTTAATTTGTCTATGTAATATAGAGTCATTTGGAGTTGAGGGCTGTGGTTTTTGATTTCTATCACTGCTGAAAGCTCATCAACCCCAAATTATAGCCTTGAAAATGTTGCATTGTTTCAGTTTTCTGGGATATTATTTAAAATGTTACGACTGCAATATCCATTTGCTGGAGCAGTTGATAACATATTGTCTTAGCTTCCTAGGGTTGCCACTACAAATTAATACAAACTAGATGGCATAAACAACAGAATTTTATCATCTCAAAGTTCTACAGGCTAGAAGTTCAAAATCAAGGTGTCACAAGGGCATATTCTCTCTGAAGTCTGCAGGCAAGAACCTGTTCCACATCTCTTCCCAGCTTTTAATGGTGGCTGGCAATACTCAGTGTTCCTTACCTTTGGCAGCATAACTCCAATTTCTGCTTCCATCTCCATATGGGCCATATTTCTTGGCTCCATCATCACATGGAATTCTCCTCTGTGTCTGCTTCTTCCCGTGACATTTTATATTCTTGTGTTTGTCAAAGTTTGTGTCCAAATTTCCTATTCTTTTGCTATTATTTTAAGGACACATGTCATTTTTGGATTAAGGGCCCAGACTACTCCAGAATGACCTCATTTGAAATTGTCTAATTCTGTGTATAATGACCCTATTTCCAAATAACGTCACATTCTGAGGTACTGGGGATTAGGACTTCAATATATATTTTGGGGAGACACAATTCAACCTATAATAAATTTCCACCACTCCCTTTTACCTTTTAAATTTATCAAGCATTGATTTTAACTTGACTATGTGCCAGGCACTGTTCCAAGGCATTTAAAAATATTAACTATGTAGTCCTCATAACAAACTTTTAAGTACTATTATTAACTCCATTATATAAATAAAGAACACGTGCCCAAGCCAACCACAAAATAAAGATCATTTTTCAATGGATTCAAAAGGGGGAATAAGATCAGAATTTAAATATTAAAGTAACTTTACAAATAAAGAAATAATATTTCTCATCATGTTTTGGAAACAGAAAAGAAATGTTATCAGACCATACTTACTGCTGGTTTTTTCATTGATTATACCAGGAAACTTGGAGCAAACTAAATATGGAGTGAGACGACTCAAGAATAAGATTTGATGAGATAATCTCTTTCCTTGGATATTTTGAGCACAGAAATGGACTTTTCTGGGATAAGAATCTTACTACACAATCCTTGAATGTCTGAAGCTCCCATCACTGGGAGAATGTACACAGCATTTATGCTCTGATCATACAATGGGAAGTGAAGCCAAACATCGACTGACCCTTTACAAGGGTTGAGCAACTCAGTCACCCTGTGACCTTGAAGTGCCTAATTATTTCTTCCACACTCACACCTACTACCATGCGCCAGAAATCTGTTTGTTGTTGTTCTTGTTGTTTGTTTGTTTTTTTAAGAATATGACAGCAATATCAAAATATCTCCACTTTAAAGTGAACTACTGATTAGGATTCTAGTATTGAAGTGGCCACAGTCATTTATTCTAGTCATAGAGAAACTATTTTATTAACTGCTATAGACAACTTGTGATATATGAAAGATACTCAATTCTGTATTATTGGATTTTTGGAATTTAAAAATATGTCCCCATTGCTCTAGAGTCAAATATGTTTTGAAGTAATTTATAAAGTTAGATTATAGCACTTAAGAAAATTTCTCATGAATTGGAAAAATAAACATTGGCATAGTTTTATTTTGACAGTAGATGCATTCTTGACCCAGAGAGGTCAAATTAACTTTAAATCAAAGTGTTTAAATATTTAACTTAATCATCATGTCTTTTGATGTAAAATCTAACACACAAAGCTAAAGTCCTAGCTTCTATCCCTTCTAGGACCCTTCATTTTTGTGTCTTTATATATATAATTATACTATATTCTATTGTTTTACATGTTTAAAAAATTTATATGTATGATATTTTATGGTACCTATAGATTTTCAACATTCTTATAGTTGAAAAAATTATGTTTTTGAGATTTATCAACATTGATTACTGTAGTCTGTTTCTTCTATGTAATTCTGTATATACAAAATGTCTTCCATTTTAAGTTTAAGCCATATTTTATCATGTTCTCTTTTGAAAAGCATAAAGATTGTTTTCACTTAAAAAATTACCAAGTGTACTGCAATTCACTTATTTAATATAGTACATATATATTTTCATGGCTATCTTCAGAGTGTAAGGATATAAATTGGGAGGGAAAGGATAGGTGTTTCACAAAATGTTATCAGGAGTAACAAACTCTTCTGGGATATAAAACAAAACCCATATCTACATTTAGTCATGCAATAAGATCCCTCCCTCCTTCCCTTCCTTCTTTTCTTCTTTCCTTTCTTTCTTTCACAAATATTTAAGAGTCTATTTTCTATCAGGCACTCTTCCAGGCACTTGGCATGCATCTGGGAACAAACAGACAAAAAATCTCTTCATTGCTGGAGCTACAGCCTCCAGCTACAGCATTAATATAGGAAATTCACCTCTTCCTGGGGCTTCTGAAATGTGCAAACACATATTTTGCTTCCTAGCTATGCTGGTCACTTATAACTGTGCAACATTTTTACCCATATGGCTGATGGAGTAGATTCATGTGTTTTTTAATAGTAAGAACATAAAAATTTGAAATTGTTTGAAACATAAAACCATCCACTTGTGCCTGGAACATGGCAAAGAGGGCATTGTAGGTACAGAAAATGGCAAGGTTGAAGTGACAAAGGTGATTGAATGCATGCTGTGTCCAGAAAGTTCCAAGCTCACCCTGTTGGTTGAAGCATAGGAAATATGTGTAGGGTGCTAATTAAATAAGCCTGGAAAAGCAGATGGGGGCATATTCTAGAGGGTTGACTTGATTATGAGTCCGGAGACTGTCTACTGGTTATACAGTTCTTCTTTTAAATAGTTTAAATGTTACCATTAATCAGTATTGCTTGAACTTCATCTGCTCAACAAATCTATTCTGGACAGATGGTTCCAAGGTAAATGTCATCCTCACACTGTAGGAATTCCTGAAATTATAAGTTTTTTAAATATAATGATACCAGATTTCAGTTTATTCTAAAATTTGCATTAAACCCACAAAGATTTATTCCACATATTTTCGCAACTATCAAGTCCAAATTTTCCAATCATTCTATTTAACTGGACCAAGATAATACCACCAATTTCACAAAGAAAAATAAAAGTTATGTTAAAATTTTCTTCCCAAAGTTCCTTACAATGTTACTCTTCTCATGAGAGATAAGAAAAAAGGGAATACAGAATATACTAAATATTCTGTTGCTATTGAGATTCCATCAGACCCACTACATACCACTGCACCTCGAACTTATTGCTGATACTTTAAACCTGGTTAGGTGGACCAGTATTTTTTTTTCATCATTGCCTAAGATGCAAAAGAACCCTTCTCAGATATAATAATTAAATATATAATATAAGTGGGTCAATGTTTTCATTTATGTGGTTTTTGCAATATTTACAGATGAGAGAGAAGCAACATTCCGCAAGTGTGATTGAGCCAGTGGTCTGTCTTACCACACACACAAAAAACTATTTGATTCATATTGCTGAGAATTTTAGTGTCAAGTCACTAAAAATATCTCTGGGCAGAACCTATGAAGGCTATCACAGTGCAGTCTTTGGTATTCAGGTGGCCTGCAGTTGCGATCCTTCTTAGGATTGTGCTTCCACTTTCTGTTGATGCCACTACAATTTCTAATGTTTGTAGTAGGGGGTTATAAGCAGTGGCAAATGGCAAAACCATGAATCATTAAAGTATAATGGATGGAAATGGCCTCCCATGATACACACGATAGACCAGGCGCATTAGTGACCCAGGAATGGTTTAAATTACTAATGTGTAGTAAGAATGAGTCACAAATTTGAAACAATGTATGGGCTAAAGTGAGACAATCTCAACTCACAGTTAAATAATCACACTGAAATCTTGAATAATACTTGATCTAGTAAATTCTGTTGTTTTTTGTTTTTGTTTATTTTTTTGTTTGTCTAATTTGATTTGTTTTGGTTTATTTTTTTTCTGAGAGCATTCCTTTTAAGTAAAAGATCCTGGTACACCTTTCCCTATGAAAAAACAGCTTTATATAGAAGCTTTTCAGAGAATCTAGTCTCTCTTGAACAGGTAATTTTAATAATCTAATTAGATTGCCTGAGTGCCTCGATGTTACAATGAAAGACAATATATAAACACCCAGGCTGTCACCTGAACACTCAGCATAGTCAAATTTGCATTTGAATAGTTGCCAGATGTATTTTTTGATTTTGAATCCACTGCATCATGCATTCTTTTAGTCTTTTGTAAAATAAAAATCTGCAGCAAATTGCAGAAAGCCTTGTTAATTCATGTTTTAATGAATAATGCCCTTTGGCATTCTCTTTGATAGTCATGGTTTACTAGAATGAACAGTGTACACTTCTCTTTTTGGATTACTACAGCCCTTTTCAAGCTTGAATATGCCTTTGGGGTAAAATTCAGGGTTATCCATTTGTACACAGGAGGGAAAGTACTTAGATGAGTACCAAAATAGAAGTTTTGAGGTGCATGACAAATTTGCTTAGTGGAAATTGAGGGCTAAATGAGTTTGCCCATAGAATAATGTTTTAATAGGATGTATATAGATCAAGGTATGCTTTCACATACAATTAAATTAAATAATTCAGGTAATTTTCCAGACAATATAGCATAATAGTAATATCTAAACCATGTTTTTTTTTATTAGTTGGGTATTTTAAGGACCAAACTTTAGCTTGTTTTAATAAATATTCACTGGGTGGCTACAAAAGTCCATTTACTATGCAAAGAACTGAAGATGAATAAAATGTAATCTCTAACTTTAGGATTTTGCATCCTATTAGAGGAGACAGACAACTATCTAGCTACTATGTGATAAGTGGCGTTACAGAGACACATAACAAATACAATCATAAGTGAAGGGAAAGAGCAATTCATTTTTCATGGAGGGACATCTGAACAGATTTTACAAAGCAAGTGACATTTGAATAGAGCTTTGAAGTACCAGCTGGCTTCCAGCAGGTGCAAAGGGATGTCAGAGAATTCCAGCAGAGGGAGCATCGCTGGAAAATCACTGGATCAGGGGAAATCCTGGGTGAATGGTAAGGATGAAGGAAGATAAAGGAGGTCTTGAGGAGCACTGGGAAGTGGCTAGGGATGAAGCTGTGACAGTAAGATGTCAAAATCAGTTTCTTCTTAAATTTGTCTATGTAGAACTAGCTCACACCAAGATCCACAATGAGCCCAGGGATAATTTATCTGTGTTTCTCAGTTACCTGTGTTTTGAAATAGTTGTCATAGTATACAAATGAACATCTTTTTTTGAACATACAAGATTATATGAGCATTTCAAAGTGAATGATATTAGATTAAGTAATGGAAGGTATCAGAAGTGATGTTACATATGACCCTTGAGTAGATCCTTTATATATTCTTTCTCATATCCATTGTTTGTTGAATTTCTGGTGCTGTGCTGTGTATAACAGGGAACTGACTCTGTAGGCTACATTTTCCAGGTTTCTGTGGCAGCAGAGTTGTGCCTGAGTTAAACCAATAGGAAACAGCTATGAGAAACTAGAGGATGGGGCTAAGAGGGAAGCCAGGGTAGTATTCCTCCTTTCTCCAGCAGATCCTACATTGGTTCCAGCAGCCTTTGGCTCTCCCATGCCCTGGTGCCAGTGCCACCACCCCTCACTTTATAATCCATTTAGAGTTTGTATTATGTTACTTCTGTTGTTGTTACTTCACCATCCCCACTTGGACTGCACAGCTCTTCCATTACCAGTAGGACCAGCTCCTTCTATTTAAATATTTTGAGAGAAATTTCTGTTTCCCTGGCTGGACCCTGACTGATACACCACCATAACAATTTCTTCACAGATATTAGATTCTCACAATTACCTTAAGAGGCTATTATTATTATTATTTCTTTCTTACAAATGAAAGAAATAAAGATACAGAGCCTGTTCCACTATATAGTAAAAGACCATTTTACAAAAGTCCTCTCCAGGGAATCAAAAAGAATAGGAATATGGATAAAGTGGTGTTTCAACTCTCAGCTGGTTTCAGTCATCTCCTTCCTTACCAAGATGCATAGCAAACCTCATTGAAACTCAAGTTTGAAAACCATACCTTTAAGTCCTACCTCAATAGCATCCATGGCCACCCCACGCTCACCCCAGAAGTTAGAAGGGAAGAAGAAACTTGACTTCTACTAGTAAAGGTTTTTCTACTAGAAGCTATACACAAATACATTTTTAAACTCGGATAGAGAAAGTATTGACATATAGCCTAATCTGTTTCCTTATATATTTAATTCAATGATAAGAAACCATATCGATTTTAGTGTTTTGTCTATGATTTCTTGTCTATTAACACAACACTCTGATCATTCAGTGCTAATTCCACTGAGGCAACATTAAATGAAACATGTTTCCTTTTAGAAACTAAATACATTCTTTTCTCTTATCCTAGATAGAAATTTCAAGTCATAAAATATACTGAGAAGAGACAACTATAATTTATTTTTATCTAGGTATTTTATATAGTGTTTTCTATCATAGAAATAGTCATTTCTATCTATTTTCCTACCAGCTACTATTCAAACATCAAAATCACTTTTTTAATATTAGAGACGTTACAGCTTTACAGAAAAATCATATATAAAATACAGAGTTCCAATATACCACCCTATTATTAACACCATGCTTTAGTGTGGTACATGTGTTACAATTCAAGAAAGAACACTTTTATAACTGTATTCTTAACTATAGTGTTGTGTTTTATTCTAGTAATATATATCCAACCTTAAATTTTTCCTTTTTGTCACATACAAATACATAATTCAGTGCTGTAATGTTTGAAATATTGTTTCCATTATTATTATATCTATTGTATTTATCTGTGATCAGTGATCTTTGTTTATTTGTGATCACAGTTGTAATTGTTTGGGGGTGCCAAAAACCATGCCCATATAAGACAGGCCAACTTAATAGATACATGTTGTGTGTGTTCTGACAACTCCACCAAGTCTCACAGACTTCCACTCAGTAGATGGGCACTGACATGCATGCATCCCAGTATGCACACAGGAGCCATTCTCCTCACTCTGGGACAGGGCCAGGGACCACAATGGGAGTGCAGGCTGGCCTCACTCTACCTTGTATAGGAAGTGAGGGAGGGGCCAGAAGGGCACCAACAGCTTCTTCCATGGCTTTGGAAGCACATGCCCTGTTAACACAGTCCTTTAACTTTTCTATAGTTTTTAGGAAGGTTACTGTCTTTAAGATCCCTCTACTGCCTTTGCCCAGGGGGAACTAGAGCAGTGGTTGCTCTCAGAGCTAGCCCTCAGCAATCTGAAGTAGATGATCAAAGGTAGAGATCTGCAATTTGACCACACAACCTGGAGTTTGGAGGACTTGATTTTTTTTTAATTCAGTTTTATTGAAATATATTCACATACCATACAATCATCCATGGTATATAATCACCTGTTCACAGTACGATTGTATACTTATGCATTCATCACCACAATCTATTTCTGAACATTTTCCTTACATCAGAAAGAATCAGAATCAGAATAAAAAATAAAAGTAAAAAAAGAACACCTAAACCATCCCCCCATCCCACTCTATTTGTCATTTAGTTTTTATCCCCGTTTTTCTATTCATGCATCCATACACTAGATAAAGGAAATGTGATCCACAAGGTTTTCACAATCACGCTGTCACCCCTTGTATCTACATTATTATATAATCGTCTTCAGGAGTCAAGGCTACTGGGTTGGAGTTTGGTAGTTTCAGGTATTTACTTCTAGCTATTCCAATACATTAAAACCTAAGAGGTGTTATCTGTATGGTGCATAAGAATGTCCACCAGAGTGACCTCTCGACTCCATTTGAAATCTCTCAGCCACTGAAACTATTTCGTCTCATTTTGCATCCCCTTTTGGTCAAGAAGATATTCTCAATCCCACGATGCCAGGTCCAGAGTCATACCTGGGAGTCATATCCTGCGTTGCCAGGGAGATTTACACCCCTGGGAGTCAGGTCTCACGTAGAGGGGAGGACAGTGAGTTCACCTGCCGAGGTGGTTCAGTTAGAGAGAGAGAGGGCCACATCTACACAACAAAGAGATACTCATGGGGAGACTCTTAGGCACAATTATATGCAAGTTTAGCCTCTCCTTTGCAGTAACAAGCTTCATAAGGACAAGTCCCACGATCAAGGGTCTGGTGCATCAAACTGTCAGTCCCAATGTTTGTGACGACATCAACACCAGTCCAGGTGAGGAAGTCAAGCACTTCTGCACCTTCCCCCAGCTTGGAGGACTTTATTTTAATGTCACATCTTGGCACTAACACACTGTGGCAGGAGTCTGAGCTCTAGACCCCACTGCTGCCCACCTCGAGGCTAGAGGAAGGGAGTAGCCATTACAGGAGGAGAGAAACTCACTGGTATTTATCATGGTTTACCAATCTCTTCCTTCTGCTCTTCCCTGGAGGCTGCACAGTGTTCCACTGGGCTCTGGAATTTGAAAATAGTCTATTCAGTTGGTTCCTGCTAGTCAATAGCTGTTTTGGTGGAGGGAATGATTCTTGAAGCTTTGTACCCCACCATCTACCCACAATCCCCTCCCACTTCTTTAATAATAGACAATTTTCCTAGCAAGTTGAATTTAATAGGAATATCTTCAGTACTTAACATCTAGTTTCTAATTTTTTGTATCTCTCTCACCACATCTAAAAATTGTAATCCTGTAATTTCTTTCCTTTATCTTTTAGTTTAACAATTTAGCAACAATGCATTATATATTTTCTTTCTTTTGGTGACTCAGTAGACAAAATACTTTTCAATGAAATCAAATCAATTGAAATGAAGTTAAATGAAGTCACTTTAACAGTGACTTTAAGGATCTGGTTCAGACTGGAGACAATCACAGGAAATATAACTGTGTTTTAGGTAACTGACTTTTCCTCAAGGTTTGCTAGAGTTTTTTCAACATTCTTCTAGGGAATGGTAAACTTTGAAAAACATGTCAGAAATCACAGATTTTATTGGTAAGCTTCTTAGGCATTAACAAGGTGAGGTGATATTTTATGTTCTCAATTACTATTATTTTCTTTGGAAAAAATAGTTTTCTCAACATTTATTGTATGCCAAACTCTCTTGTGAGAAGTAGAAACTGCACACATAAGACTAGTAAACCTTGAGGCAAGGGTAATAAGTGTGCACAAGTATCACTGAGGTATCAGTTAAGGTAACTCCAACAATGGACAAGGGTGGCATATCATCAGAAATGAATGCCAGAGCAAAAGCTTCCAGCTAAAGCTTGTAAAAGGCAAATGTGTAAAATTTTGACATGATGTAATTTCATCATTTTGATTGAACCACTTTCAAAACTCTTGTCAATAAAGGGTCATATGCAAATGAGAATACAGAGTAGGAAGCTAACAAACCACATGGGTTTATAGAAATAAAGAACTGACAAATATTTATTCTTGAGGTGCTGATGATTTCCATCTTTACGTGAATGAAGTCTTACACTAAGCCTTGAAAATTTATTTTCAAAAATCTGTGTTTGTGTGTATTCAGATCTTACAAGGTGATTGGGACAAATTAAAATCCAATAGACTTTACTTTGGTCTTTAGGGTGTTATTAGAAAAAAGTTTCTTATTTGGTGCAGATAATGAATTAACTCCACATTTAATTGTATGTTTTATGATTGTATTCTGCATATGTAACATGCTCTTTAAGGCTGAATACTATTTAAGCAATCATTCATTCTATATAATGAAATAGACTCTGGAAGTGATTCTCAAACCAGAAAGGAATTAGCTATTTAATGTTCAGCATGGGATAATGTAAAGACTTTAATTTAAAAATGGTGAGCTCAAGTCTGAACTCTTCAACTTACTGTATATGTCACTTTAAATATGTGATTTAAACTCTGAATATGTTACCACATTTGAACAATCTATAACAGCTACTTCATAATACCATTGGAAGATTAAAGAAGATAATATAAGTGATAGGATTCAGAGTACTGTAAAAATGACAGCCAACTTTTAATTCATTTTTATTCAGATTCTGCCTGCTCAGTGCAATGTGTTCTCCAATACACTGACTCCAATGGGCCTTGAGGCTTTCATAGTGTAAAATTCTTAGATAGTGTTGAATTGTAAGAGAAATGTATCAATACTTATTTAGAAGTATTTGTATTTAGAGGCCAGATTTAATCTAAATATAATGGTTACATAAAAACCTGTTCTCAGAACTTTATTTTTCAAAATTGTGTTCGTTTTCTTCCCTTTGTGTATATATGTAACATTGTTATTTAATAATAAATGTTTTCTTGTTGTTCATTTAGAGATTAGTATTTACTTTATAAAATAAATTGTAGAGCTATTTCCTAAGGCTCTTAACATATTTTTATAAAGATAGATTTTATATATCTGTGTGAAAACAAAGTCTGGAAAATAGGAATTGGTAGGACTATTAGAATGGTAATCTGTCAGAGGGATTTTATTAAAGTCAAACAGCTATGTTCTATTTGTTTTGCAAGATCTTCTCTAAATTTAAACCAAGCTGGCTACATTCTTGAATATACTCTGAAATTAGTAAACATAAATCACAAATGCAGAGATTATAGGGAACTGAATAATATCTTTCAAATGTGATAATAACTAAAATGAGAACACTGCATGTTGTAATAATGAAAGTTATCTTTCAGAATTCTTAGCTTTATGGATTTGGAAAGCAATCAAAAGAAGCTGTTCCCATTGGGAAAGAATGTTCTTTTATATGAGTGCTGTCTGAGAGGAAGCTCTTCACAAACAAAGAAAACCTGACTTCCATCCAACCTTTCTATATCCATATGTAGAATGATAAATAGTAACAGTGAAGGGTTAATGCTTATGGAATACACATTGCAGACATTAACTTCAATTCTGAAACCAAAATACAGGATAAGTATTACTATTATTTTTCAACTCTCTAGATGAGGAAATTAAGGATTGTTATGAAACTTTCAAACTCAAAAACACAGAACATAACAGAGCTAGAACAGACACCCAGGTTGTCTGATACTTAAACTTGTACAGTTAACCACCACTCACTGATGTCTCTATAATTCATGGGTGCTTGTAATTAAGTTTAGGCAAACAAGTTTCTTATTTATTATTTTAATGTGAGGGGGTAGGAAGAAATGGCCTTAATGATATCTGCATGCTAAAGTATTAGAAGAAAAGTAATTCAGTGGGTCCTGAAGATGTATTTAATTGTATTATGAAAGAAACTATGTCTAAACAAATGCAGTGATTAAGGAGGAGAAATATTTATTTTACTATATTGGGGTAAATCTACAAATACCAGGTAGCTTCTATGTGCATAAAACTATGCTTGATAGAGATGTCCCAAGTTCAAGTGAGTTGATGTCTCATTGTGGAAGTACATACACATATTGAAGAAAATGTAAGTAGAAGTATGAGGTAATATTTTATTATGTTTCAAATAAGTAAGACTAACTATAAATGCTCTAGAAATTTAGAGAAGAGCAAAGTTACCATACATCATGTAAAAAACTTATAACCATGAGTTATCAGAGGAGAGACGGAGATTATTCTATGATAAGCAAGGTACTAAGACAGAATTTACTTTAGATATATAGGTAAGTACAGAGGTCAACTGAAGAGAAATGAAGAAGAATGAGAGAACTAGAACCTTGAAGTAAGCATGTAACTGGACACAGGGCCATGGCAAAATGTCTAGCACATAATAAAGGTTCAATAAATATTTATGGAATAAAAGAGTGCATGCATGATTAAATGAAATATCTACATTAAGGATGTGAAAGATGATTTAAGAAGATAGTCAGGTTATATTACCCACAGAACACTGAGGCAGGCAATAGGCCTGAGCCCATGCATGGCTCAAACTTCAGAGAAAGAAAGGTTGTGAAACCTGAGAACATATAGGTAAGGATAGGTGCTAAAAATAGTATTAAGAAGGTCAGACAACTTTAACCCCCAATGTTTTATATCACATAAATGGTATGTTGAATAACATATTTTAAGAAGACAAATTTGAGATTTATTTTTAGATCAAGGACTCATCTGAGATTTTAAGATTTTGTTGAAAGCTAAGGAACAACTCCCACCAAAATAATTACATTCATTACACATTTCCTGTTCAATTACAGGAGTTCATGGGCATGTAGTACCTAGGATAATACTAGGTACTTTTTACAGGATAAGCTTGTATTCAGTGTGACCTAAGATAGAGAGATGAGATAGGAGCCTGAAGCAATCTAGATATGAATTGATAAAGTGCCCCATTAGGGTGGTAAATGTAAGAATATAAATGAATGAATGAGTGGGTAACAGAATAAAGAAAGAAGGAGCCACAGGACTAAGCATTTTTATTTTAGGTTCATATTTTAACGAATTTTTCAGTTTAAAGCTACTTTATGTCATGGTTTAGCCAATGTGTATCATCAATGGCCATCTTTTTTTTTTTTGTTAAACTGCATTTTTCCATTGAGAACCTCAACATGTGCACACATCAGTGACAACCATCAAAACAACTAGAGAGCAAACCTCAAAGAATATCATGGGTCACAATTCCACAACTTCAGCCACCTCCATCACTGCAGAACACAACATGCACACAGAAAGGTATCAACCCTTGATGCACAGGCCAGCAAGCAGCTACACGGGTGATTTCAAAAACTGCCATGGTCCACAGCTCCACCCCAAAGGATGCCATAGGCCAAGTTTCACCATGCCACCCACCTACCTCCAGCCATTCCAACATGCCAGCATCATATATACATAATTTATATAAAGTTTCAGTATTCATAGACCTTTGTTAAATCTTGTTTTGTTTATTTCTACCCCTTCCTCTCATCCAATCTCCCTTTCCATCTCCAGGGACATCAAGAAAGTGAGCACCCCAACCTGTTCACATTGAAAGGGGGTGTCAACAGTATGGGGAAGGGGGCCACATCTGATTGTTGTTCTTAACGAGGCTGATGTCTCTGGGTCCCAGGACCCGTCTGGCAGAGAAACCACCCAGGTGGATTCAAGTCTCTGAGAGACAAACCCAGTGAGCAAATATTCTATCGAATCTCAGGTAGGGATCCAGGCACCCGGGGACCAAAATGGGCATCTTTTTAAGGTCTTATTTACTTACCCAAGAAACTTAGAAAAAGTTTTAGTTTTTATCAAGATAAGAAAACTAGGGCTCATACAAATTAAATAATGGTAATTCCAACCTTTCCAATGACAAAACTCATGATTTCCCTACTTGAACTCCACTACCTAAAAGGCTGACACATCTATTTGGTGCCTGATTAGGTCACAAAATTTTCCATTCTAAGAGAATTAGGAAATTGACGAAAGAGATATGTGGTAGAAAGAGAAGAAATTAGGGTCCACATCATAAACTAAATTTATGAGAGAATGTTAAGTGTAGTTTTGAAATCAAGCATCAGTATGGGCACACATTTTCATGATGGGCTTTAAAAAGAAATGGATACAGTTTGACTGCTTCTGGTCACTTTAAAATGTTATACAGAGTATAAGAATGATATATATAAAGACGACTTTTTAGATAACTGTCATTTTATAAGTAATGTTAGTTTCTTCATTTATGTTAATATAAACTTTTGATTAGTTTACCTTATTTTCTTTATTAGAGAAGTTGTGTATTACAGAACAGTCATGCATGAAATACAATATTCCCATATAACCCCTTATTATTAACATCATGCATTGGTTTGGGATATTTGATACAATTGATGAAAGCACATTTTTATAATTGCACAGATAACTATAGTCCATGGTTTAACTTAGGGTTCACTGTGTGTGCAGTGTATTTCCATGGATTTTATTTTTTTAAGTTTTTGTTCTATTGCTGTATATTTAACCTAACATTTCCCCTTTTAAACACATTCAGATATATATTTCAGTGCTATTAATTATGCTCAAAATTATGTGCAACCCCATCCATTATTGAAACATTTCCATCATTCAAAATAGGTGCATTGTATATTTTAAGCCTGAACTTCTTATTCCCTATCACCTGTCATTACCTGGTAATCAATATTCTAAATTTTGGCTCTGTAAGTTTGCTTATTCAATTTATTTCATGTCAGTGAGACCTGAAAATATTTATCCTTTTGTGTCCAGCTTATTTCACTCAACGTGATGTCTTCAAGGTCAATCCATTTTGTTGCATGTATCAGGACTTCTTTCCATTTTATGGGTAAATAACATTCCATTGTATGTATATACCACATTTGGTATGTTAAAATAAAAATATTTGAAATAAATATTAAAATCTCTTAATATTAATGTAAAATCAATTTCTCCCTTCAAATCTGTCATCTGTTTCATATATTTTGGGGCTTGGCTGTTAAAGATGTGTGTGTATATACATATATATATATATATTTATATATATTTATAGTTGTTACATCTTCTTGTTGAAAAGACCCCTTTGTCATGTTACAATGACCACCTTTGTCCTTCAGGACAATTTTTGATTTAAAGTCTATCTTATCTTATATTAGCATAGCTACCCAAGTTCACCTTTGCTTAGTACTTGCATGATATATTTTCTTCCCATCCTTTCACTTTTAACCTACTTGCATCTTTTAAAGTGAGTCTCTTGCAGATCGCATATAGTTGGGTCATGTGTTTTTATCCATTCTGCCAATCTCTGCCTATTGACTAGAGAGTTTACATTTACATTTAAAGTCACTACTGGTAATTCTACTGTTTCACTATTTTGCCTATATAAGATATAGCTTTTTGGTCCCTTAATTCTTCTGTTAATGCCAACTTTTACAAGTATTTGATTTTTTGTGTTGTACTATATCAAGTGCTTTCTTTTTCCTATGTGGATATAATCCCTTTTGGTTTCCATGGGGTTAAAATTTAACATCCCAAATATAACCATCATATTTGGTTTGATGCCAACCTGACTTCAATGGCATACATGTACTTTTCCTATAGCCTTCCATCCCCTCACATTTTTGTACTTGTTGCTACTTATATCTTTGTACATTGTATGTCCAAAACCATAAATTTATAATTACTTTTATGAATTTTCATTTTAGTACCTGTAGGAAGGAAGAGGTAGAGTTGCATACCATGGTGGTTTGTAGCTGTATGTACACCAGATAATCATTTTTGTAAATTAATCCATTCCTGTGGGTGTGAACCCATCATAAATAGGAGCATTTGATGAGGTAACTTCAGCTCAATCGGAATGGGATTTGTCCTATTACCGAGTCCTTTATAAGTAGAATGAATCTCAGACAAAGAAGCACAGGAAATAAGCTAAAATCAATGAAACCCAGAGGAAAATGGAGAGACTAGGAGAGGCTGCCATTTGCATTGTCATGAGACAATCGAAGGACTAAGAATCACCAGCAGCTGGTCCCGAATGCCACAGTCGTTGATTCAAAAGAATCATCTTAATAATGCCTTTATTTGGAATTTTCCCTAGCCTCAAAACCATAAGCTAATAAATTCCCATTGTTTAAGCAGACCCATCATATGGTTGGTTTTTGCTTGAGCAACCTAGGAAACTAAAGCAGATTTTGATACCAAGAGAGTGCAGTGCTGCTACTGTAAAAACCAGAAATGTGGAAGTAACTTTGGAATTGGGTAATGGGTAGAGGCTGGAAGAATTGTGAAGTGCTTGATAGAAAAGGCCTAGATTGCTTTGGTAGAAATATGGATGTTAAAAGTACTTCCATGGAGGCCTTAGAAGGAAATGATGAATATGTTATTGGATGCTGGAGGAAATGTGATCCTTGTTTTAAAGTGGCAGTGAACTTGGCAAAATTGCATTCTGTTGTCAGATGGAAGGCAGAACTTGAATTTGGATATTTATCTTTTCAAGTTAATTGTGGGAACTGCAGCCTGGTTTCTCTTTGCTGCTTATAATTAAATGTGAGATGAAAAGGATAAACTTAGAACTGCATTCCTGGGAACAAAGAAACCAGAAACTGATTGTTTAGAAAATTGTCAGTTTCCAGAAAGTGAGCTTCCAGAGAATAATGCTCCATGGGAGGGCTTAACTGAATATGGAACCAGTCAACAGTTTCTGCGGAAGTCAGGTTTGGAAATGCAGTTATCCCTGAGGGATCTGTGGAAAGTTCTTTTGTCTGATAGTTTGGATCCCTTTGAACGAATGGCAAAAGTGGAATTTTTTGTGTGCAATTTGTATGAACAGAACCACTGCCAGCCTGCACTAAAAGGAACAGAGAAGGGAGAGATTGGAGGAAAAATCACTTCAAGGGCAGAGCCATGGAAGCTGAGGTCTATACTGAAGTTGCTTTCTCAGGCAAGGAGGGTGGGCCCACCCATGTGTGTGGAAAGGGTGAGTGTGCCTCAGCACTTGTGGAAAGTGGGCTCTCCACCCCCTTTTTCAGGAAGAGAGCTGCCAATCCAGTGCCCTGAGAGGGTGGAACCTGGGCCCTGGGAGTTGCAGAGCATCAGGACACCACCCCAGTGGCCTGAGAGGGTGGGTCCTGTGCCCCTGTGTTTGCAGAAAGTCTGGCCACCATCCTAGTTGTTGGAGGAGGTGGGGCCTTCATTCCAGTGTTCAGAAAGTGAGATCATTTTAACACTGGCTGAATTTTTCTTCATGTTTGTTGTTCTCTGGACTTCTCATTTGTGCATATTCACAGCTTTTGCTAAGTTTGGGAAGTTCTCTGTCATGAGGTCTTTGAACATCCCTATGCTCCTTTCTATATTTCTTCTCTGGACTCCCATAATGCACAAATTGGTATGCTTGATGGTGTAACAGAGGTATCTTATGCATTTTTTTTTGGTTTTCATAATTCCATTTTTCTTTCTACTCCTCAGCATTAGTTATTTCAATTGTCTTGTGTTTGAGTTTCCTGATTATTTCTTCTTCCGGCTCCAATCTGCTGTTAAAACCCTCTTGCTAAGTTTTCATTTCAGTTATTGCAGTCTTCAATTGTGTAGGTCTGTTTGGTTCCTTTTTGAAATTTCTATCTTTTTATTTGAATTCTCATATTGCTAATTCATTGTTTTCCTGATATCCTTTAGTTATTTCCCGGTATTTTCCTTCATCTCCTTGAACATTTTTGAGATCATTTTTTAAAAGGCTTGTTTGTTTGTTTGGTATGACCATACATTTTTATCCTCTTCCTTTGGATGGGCCATCTTTTCCTGTTTCTTTGTCTGTCTTGTAGTCTCCTGTTGCACACTGTACATTTTAATATTTTTAAATGTTAACTCTGGGATTTATTGCCAGAGATGTTTGTTGATTTTGTAACCAGCTGGTGACATGACACAGATTTTCTTGAGCTTCAGGCCTTCTGTCAGGAATGTCAGCCCAGGGCAAAGGCAATGTGCAGGGTCCTCCTTGTGCTTTCTGGGCCTTGTGCTTCTTAGCTGTTTTGGAGGCCCCCCATTTGCAAGAGTTTGAGTAACTCCTCTATTTTCCAAAGAGAGAGACTTTTCTCTCATGGGTGTTTAAAGCAGGCAAGCTTTTGCCCCAGACTGCTCCCCTCTATAGTTTCTTACACTGTTCTTTCTTTGTCTCAGGCTACTTTCACCTGGAGGCCAAATTCTGGGCTGGGGATCACACTGGAGAAGTTTCCCAAGTCAGTTCTCTCCAGAAAAATCAGGCCTGGAACCCCCAAAGGAAGCATAATTTATGATATTTTTCAATGATTGTTTTTTAATTAGTCACAGTCATTGAGCTTTTGCTCTGTCATGTACCTAGAATGTTGTCTAATGTAGAATACATGTTGTCTAATATAGAATTCTTAATATTCCACTAATGTTTATTTATCTTCTTAAATAAAAGTAATGCATTCTCACAGTAAAATATTTCTTAGAAATATGGAAGTAAATGTAGCTGGTACATTAAACAAAGTTTTGTTGTGTTTTTTTAAGTGTAATCAAAATGCAATTTAGTTTTTGTCTCCCACTTTCCTTTTCAAGCTGCTATATGGGATAAACTTTTCCACTTCCATTGACTGAGAATGCTGAGTGAAATTCTGGCTTCTCTGGCCCCTCTTAGGTAATAGAAAGTAAACAATTGCTTGAGGTTGTATGACACAGTCTCAAATCAGGCCTTAGATAAATATAGTAATCAGCATTTCTAATTTCATTCCATGGGTTTATCCTTTTTCTTGAACAAAGACCTCTTGGTTGCAGGCTTTGCCTTTGTAAAAGAGGCTGTGTTTTATTCTTCTCTCATTTTTACTCCCCTCTGATATTTTTGCTCAGCTCACAAAGCTATGAGGAAGAAAATTAAAAGATAAATTAAAAAAAAAATTAAAAGAGAAGTGAAGTCCTTCTTTGAATGATATGATCCTTATTACCAAGTTAGCTTTACATACTCTGGACCTGAGTGATGTTTAAAGCAATATATATATATAAACAAAATGAAAGTTGATTCCAAGTGCCAAATGCCCTACACAGAGATAAGAATTGTCAATAGATTTGTGCATACTTTCCAAACTTTTTAGATATATAAAAACATATATGTGTATATGATATATTTATGTTTTTTATATAAATAATATAACAATATATATTATATATAATGTATTTTTGTATAGATATACATATATGTATACTGCATATCTACAATGTATTAGTATGGGGTGTGTGTGCATGTGTGTATGTGCAATTATATATATATGTTTCCATAAATAGACTTCAATTTGCTTTAATCACTTAGAATTTGTGAGTATCTTTCCAAGGTTACATGTTAATTGACTTGGAGTGGTGCAATATCTGGCATAGTTATTCTTTTTTCATTACCTTAATTTTTAAACCCTTTAACAATAGGGCAAATATTTTAGAAAGAATATCTGTTACTTGGGCAAGCCTTGAGTTACCTGCTTAAGGAGGAAGTGAGGACGCACCAGAGCCAAGTGGACAAAATGTGGCAGTTGTGTTAACTAGCATCAACAAACAGGCTTGGCTGTAAAAGTTATCTCTGCATAGAAAGGAAACAAGTTAACACAATGCATCTTGCTACATCTTTTCAGTGGGCTCCACTGTTCAGAGAGGCTACTGAAAACCATATGCACCATTTTATATCTTTTTTAAATTGTTTATTTTGGCAGTATATAGACATACAATCTTATTAGTGTGGCCCAATTTTGAAAATTTGTCTATAACGTTGTTTTGGTTTGCTAAGACTTCTGGAATGCAATATAACAGAAATGAATAGGCTTTTACAGTGAGGATTTGTGAAGTTAAAATTTATAGTCCTTTGGCTGTTAAAATGTCCAGATTAAGGCATCAATAGGAGGATACCTTCTCTGAAGAAGACCACTGGTATCTGGGATACCTCTGTCACATGGGCAGCATCTGCTTTTCCTTCTTTCTGCGTATTGTTGCTTTCAGCTTCTAGGGTTTTCTTTCCAGGATCTGTGGATGTTTTTCTTTCTGAGCTCTCTGGTATTTTTGTTTGTTTTTTTTTTTTTTTTTTTTTTTTTTTTTTTTCTTTTTTTCTGTCCTTTATCCCCTCATAAAGGACTCCAGTAAAGGATTAAAACCCACCTTGAATAGGGTGGGTCACACCTCAATTGAAACAACCTAATCCAAAGGTTCCACCCAAAATAGTCTGCACCCATAAGAATGGATTAAAAGAACATGGCAAGGGGAAGATGCCTCGAATTGCTAAAAAAATTCTTAAAAAGAAAAAGAAAGTGGGAGGACTTACACTCCCTGACTTTGAAGCTTATTATAAAGCCACAGTAGTCAAAACAGCATGCTACTGGCACAAAGATGGACATATCATCAATGGAACCAAATTGAGAATTCAGAGATAGACCCCCAGATCTACAATTGACTGATCTTTGAAAAGGCCCCCAAAACCACTGAACTGGGACATTACTGTCTATTCAACAAATGGGGCTGGGAGAATGGGATATCCATATCCAAAAGAATGAAAAAGGACCCCTACCTCACATCCTACTACAAAAATTAACTTAAAATGGATTAAAGACCTCAATATAAGAGACAGTGCCATAAAAATCCTAGAAGATAATGTACAGAAACATCTTCAAAACCTTGTATTAGGAGATCAACTCCTAGACCTTATACCCAAAGCACAAGCAACAAAAGAAAAAAAAATAGACAAATGGTAACTCCTCAAGCTTAAAAGCTTCTGTGCCTCAAAGGTATTTGTCAAAAAGGTGAAGAGGCAGCCAACTTAATGGGAAAAAAAATATTTGGAAACCATGCATCTGACAAAAGACTGATATCTTGCATATATAAAGAAATCCTACAACTCAACAACAATAGTACAGACAGCCCAATTATAAAATGGGCAAAAGATATAAAAAGACAGTTCTCTGAAGAAGAAATTCAAATGGCCAAAACACACATGAAAAAATATTCAGCTTCACTAGTTATTAGGGAGATGCAAATTAAGACCACAATGAGATATCATCTCATACCAATTAGATTGGCTACTATTAAACAAACAGGAAACTACAAATGCTGGAGAGGATGTGGAGAAATTGGAACTCTTATTTATTGTTTATAGGACTATATAATGGTACAGCCATTCTGGAAGACAGTCTGGCATTTCCTTAGAAAACTAGATATAGAGTTACCCTTTGATCCAGCAATTGCACTTCTCGGCATATACCTGGAAGATCTGAAAGCAGTCACATGAATAGGTATCTGCACGCCAATGTTCATAGCAGCAATATTCACAATTTCCAAGAGATGGAAACAACCCAAATGTCCTTCAACAGATGAGTGGATAAACAAAATGTGGTATATACACATGATGGAATACTATGTGGCAGTAAGAAGGAACAATGTCATGAAACATATGGCAACATGGATGAGCCTTGAAGACATGATGCTGAGTGAAATAAGCCAGGCACAAAAGAGAAATATTGTATATTACCACAAATGTGAACAGTGTGAAAAATGTAAAATAAATGGTTTATATTGTGGAATGTAGGGGACCTAGCAATAGACAGCAAATAGTGAAGGGGGAATGTTAACCTAATAAGAACAGATAAGTTATGAGGGTAATTTAATGTTCTTGGAATGCTCAGGAATGACTATGATTCGTTAATTTCTAGGGGGTATGGTAGGAACAAGTTCACAGAAATGTAGTTATTTTAGGTTATTTGTTTTTCTTATTCCTTTGTTGGGTTGTAGTCTGTTTATTTTCTTGAGGTAGGGTAGGAGCATGTTGAAAGTAATGTAAGTTATTTGTTTTTTGCTTATTCCTTTGTTTTGGTTTTATTTGAAATATTTCTTTATTGATTGTTTTTTAATATTTTGATAAAAGTTAAAAAAAACAATGAATGAGTGAGAAAAAAAGTAAATGAACAACGGGAGAAGGAGGAGAATGGAATGTTTTGGATATTCTTTTATATTTTAATTTTTATTTTTTGGAGTAATGAAAATGTTCAAAGATTGATTGTGGTGATCATTGCACAACTATGAAAAACTGATCGTATGCTTTGAAGGATTGTATGTTATATGAATATATCTCAATAAAATTACATCAAAAAAAGAAGAAATTGAAAAGGACATGGCATTTTTGAGGGTCCATAACAGCTCCAAACTAGCACAAATATCAAACTGTATAAAATTCTCTCTCTCTCTCTCTCTCCACACACACATACATGCACACACACATACACATGCATGTATAATATATTTTTAAAATTTTAATTGTTCTTTTTCTGACTGTAGGAGATTGTGATAATATGCAAATATATAAATAAGACATCTAAAGTTACTGTTTTTTAAACTACCTGAGATATCACTGTTAATATTTTGATATGTCTTCTTCTTGCATTAACAGATAAAACCCATGCTATTAATTACTACTTAAACAAAAGTAGAATCATTTTTCTAAGTTGCTTTTAAGTAGCATTGAGCTCCTAGGTTGTCCCTTAGTATTACTCTTACACAAAGTGACATGAAAGCCTTCCTTGTAACTTCTTTGAAATCTGAATTTCCCAAACTTTCAAAAAGCTTATAGGTAAGTAAAGAAAAACTATTTGCTTTGATTTGGACATATTTTATTCCAGTGGAATTTGAATTTTTTTTCTGCAAGCTTTTTTGTTCTTTTTAATTTTTAATTTTGTGAATATTCTATTCTCTTTCTCCTGTAAGTATCCAGCTGTAGCTCCATAACTTCTCATATTTTCCAGCTTTCTTTTAATCTTAGACTATTGTTTTCTCTTCTATTTTCATTTTCTGTTTTTCTTTTGTGTTGTTGTTGTTTTATGGAGATGGTTGTTTCTGGACTATTATCACTCTTGCCAAGGAAGTTCACTTCTCTGGTCAGTTGACATAACATCACCCTCTTCCATGAGAAGAAATCTACCTTGCTTCCCATTCAGGTTTTCAACAATTAGCACATAAAAAGTTACATGAAAATTATCAGCCCTACTCCACATCCCAGCCATCTAGCCTATTCCACTTCAGCATTCTCCGCAATGTTCTATATTTCTTTACTGCTAACATAGGTGTTGTTTACTCCCCCACTGTCCCAGACATTTCAGTGCCTTATGCTACCAGCACTCCACAACTAGCAAAATCCCCTTTATTCTCTTCCTCTACTATAAAAATTGGTTCATTCCTGTGCCATAAATGATCTAAAATCTACACTAAGATTACACTTGCCTAGTGGCTGCTCAAGTAGTGAGTATTTATTCCCTTACATATTATGATTTACAGGTGTGATAGGTGAATTTTTCATCTTGGCCAGGTAATGGTGCCCAGTTGTCTGGTCAGGCAAGCACTGGCCTAATTGTTACTCTGAGGACATTTTGTGGACTTAAATCATCAGCAAGTTGATTGCATTTATGACTGATTACACTTAACAATCAACTAAGGAGACTGTCTTCAGCAATGAGAGATGTTTCGTCCAATCAGTTGAGGGCTTTAAAAGGAGAAGTGATGACTTCAGCAGCAATCAGAAGAGAGAACGTTCATCTCTACTTCAGCCAGCCAGCTTCTCCTGGGGAATTCATTGAAAACCTTTTTTTGGAGTTGCCAACTTGCAACCTCCTCTATGGAATTTGGAATTGTGCATCCCCACAATTCACATGGGACTTTTTATAAAATCTCATATTTTGAGACATCTCCTGCTGCTTCTGTTTCCCTAGAGAACCCTGACTAATACAGCAGGTATAGAAGTTGGGCTTAGTATCTCCTTGATCCCCTCTGCTGCTTCCAATTTATTTCTCATCCACCAATTTGTAAACCATGTTTATTTATAGCCTCTCTGTTTTGCTCTACAATTCACTTCTCTTCCTAATTACTTGTATCTTTTAGCCTGGCTGTCTGTCTTCCTTCCAGCTACAATGAGTTATTTCATCTACATGTGTACAAGCCATCAATTATAATAGCTTCTCATTTTCTTGATGGATTCTCCTGTACCTACCTAATCATGTTAGATTAACCTCAGTGCTCACCTCTATTTAGTTTCGTAGGCTGCTTAAAACAGATACCATGAAATGGGTTGATTTAAATAATGGGAACTTATTAACTTATAGTTTTGAAGCTGAGAAAAATGTCCAAATTAAAGCATCATCAAGGTGATGCTTTCTTTCCAAAAACTGGCTGCTGGTGATTCTTGGCTCCTCTGCTACATGACAAGGCACATGGTGGTATCTGCTGGTCTCTCCCTTCTATTCCAGGTTTCTCTGCCTTAAGCTTCTTGCTTCTCTGGCTTTCTCTCTCTTTGTCTTTCATTCCATTTATAAAGGACTCCAGTAACAGCATTAATATCCATCCTGAATGAGGTGGGTCATACCTTAACAGAAGTAGTCTCATCAGAAACTCCTACTTACAATGGATTCACTTCAACAGGAATGGATTAAATTTAAGAACATATTTTTCTGGGGTATAACAGCTTCAAACCACCACACACCCCAAATAATGAATTAGATTTTGATTTGTTTTAATCTGACAGCACTCAATGTCTAGAAATCACTGAAAGAATTATTTTATTCTATAGGCACAGAATTTTATTCCTACAGCTTACTTCAACCACTCCCCAAATATTTTTGGCCCATTGACCTGCCAAAATTAATCTAACAGTCACCTCTTTATTCCATTTATCTATATGTACAATTTTTCTATCCTACCTACCTTCTCCTTTTGTATATTAACTACTGACCCCTCCCAAAACAGGTGTATGTGTTTTGGAATTGATTTTATCCTTCTTTCTCAGAAAGTTAATACTAGTCTTGTCTCATTCTTTCTATCTCTCTCTCTTCTCTCTCTTTCATATTTTGCTTCTGTGAACTGGATCCATCCCATTCCTTTTACAAAATCTAAAATCTGTTACTGAATGGTAAAATAATGAGAATTAAACATACACAAACATACCCACATAAGTGTGGGTAGAACACCCACATAAGAGTTCTAAACACTTAATTGAGCTATCCTTCATCTCGTTCACAATCATTCTTTTTAAAATAATTTTGAAATTTTATTTTATCCTTTTCCTTACTCCTAAACTCACTCAATTTGGTCTATGTCCTGATCACTCCCCCTCAATTGACTCTTTCAAAATTCTTAAATAACCAGATGTTGTTACATCCAAAGACCATTTTTCTTCACTCCACAAACCTCTTGTTTTTCAGTGGGGTGGCAACCCATGGCCTGAGTAAAATAGGCCTGCAGATCTTTGGTGCACAGCAATCTGCGTGACCTAGGCAGCTAAATGTTTAACCTATTGTCTTTCTAAGCCAGTAAAGAAAAAAGGGTAAATTGACCTTAAAATGTAACTTTTTGCAAGCAGACAGGAAGTGAGAGGCTCTTAGTCTCACAAAAAGAGCAAAATGTAATTGTTCAAGTGCTATTCTAGTCCTTCCTGCACCAACCCCTAGGTCAAAGTTTTCCTGCATCTATGCTGCCCCCACCCTTAGGAAGGCCTTTGTCTTAAACCCTTATAAAAGGCTTTCTGTCCTTTTTGCATTGCTTGGTCGACTTCCCTGCAAACGTGATGCCTGCCTGACCTGAGATCTCTCCACAACTTCTCACCCTGTAAGTAAGCCCTGAATAAAAGTTCATGTATCAGAAAATACTCATTGTCTTCTTTGGCCTTTGGACTGGCATGGTCCTCTTAGACTGCGACAAGTGGCATTCAACTTTGTTAATCATTCCCTACTTTTTGAAAACTCTTTCCTTAAGGTTTCATGACCCCCATATGTGCATATATTTCCTTCTTACTCTTTTTTAGCAAATGCTTGCTTTTCTCTTTTACTATCCTTCTCTACTCAGCCACTAAATGTTGGGCTTTCTTGATCTCTACTCTAATAATCTCTTCTATTCTTTCCTCCTTCAATTCCCTTCCATAGATTATCTCATTTATATTCATAGCTTTAATGATCTCCTATATATTCATGATATGTATATTTTTACTTCTAGCCTAGCTATCTAGTCTGAGCTCTAGAACAATATATTTAAGGGCCCATATGACATTTGCACTCAGTTAATTTCCTGTTTGCTTGGATTTGGCACAACTCATAATAAACTAAATATTTTCCTTATGAAAATAACATTTTTAAATCTAATTTATTCTACTGTTCTCTATCACAGCAATTGGTACCAATAGTCATTTATGCAAGCCAGTGATCTATATTCATAACAGATGTTTTGCCCTCTTTTAATCATTTAATCCATCATAAATTCCAGTTACTTTGTCATCTTAAATGTGTCTGATTCTTCCTATTTTTCTCCAGCTTTATTCCCCACATCCTCACCCACCCATCTCTTCTTGAAATGAATTCCTTACTGGCCTGCTTCTACTGTAGTTCATCATTCACCTACCCTTTTTCCTATCTGCTCTTCTTATTGTGGAAGGATCATCTTCAAATGTAAATATTAGCATGTCATCCCTGTATTTAAGTTAAATGGTTTCATTTTGCTCATGGGATAAAAAATAAAAATCATTTTAGTCCTTTAATATCTAGTATGTTCTACCCTTAATACTCCTCCACAGTCAGGTCACATAATACTCCCCCCTCCAAACCCCACCCTCAATTCTCTTCCCTCTAGTCTCCCTGGCTTTCTTTCAGTTTCTTAAACACTTCATGCAGATCTGGCAATAGTGTCTTTGTACATGCTGTCTTCTCCCTCTGCCTAAAAGCTCATCTTAGTTAACTTTTACCTAGTTAGTTCTCACCTTTCTTTAGATGTCTTCCTAACTGAATTACTACTTTTTCAGGGAAGCATTTCTCCCATTATACAATATATACACACAGTACCATCTACCAAATATACTTTTAAGTTAGTACACATTTTGTGAAAATTTGGTCATTGTTTCTCTTCCTATTAAAATTCCATGAAAGCCAGAGGCCAGAATCCCTTTTCCACTTCGGTTCACTTCTGAAGTCCATGACTCAAAGTACAGTGCTGAGTATGTGGTAGGCACTCACTAAGAAATTTTGTGGAAAAAAAAAAGGTGGATTTTTTCCTCGTTTAATATATGCCATATTTCTTTTACCTCAAGCTATTTTCCTCAAAATTATTTCAAGGAATGATTTTTGGAAAGGTGATCAGAATATGTTTCCTTCCTCTTTCTCTTTGTCTAAAGTACCCCCCACACCTGTCAGACCTAGAGATTTGATCTTTTCAATTTCTTCTTTATAAAATAAGGAAAGACAAATTCAAACCTAATATTTATCCACAGTCAGTTTCACGTGTGTTTCATGAATTCATCCATTATGCTGGCATTCCCCATTCAGATCTATAGCCTAAAAGTGAGTGGAGCTGCAAAACTGTTGGCCTGATTTCCGAGTCCAGAAGGTATTCGTCAAGTACAGTCTTGCTAGACAAGGTTTTACCACATTGCTTGAATTTTATGAAGCTTTGTTCAAATAAAAAATTCTGCAATCCCCAAAATACTACAAGGGATCTTCCAGTTATTGCTCTCCACAAGAAAATTTATGTTTGTGAATCACTCACTATAAAATGAAGTGTTACATCAAGTTTCCTTCCCATATCAGAATTTTTATCAGTTATCTCATTCTCAGAATTGGTGAATAAATAAAAGATACAGAAGAGAGGGAAGTTTTCTGCCTTCCGCAAAATGCATATCTAAAGCAACATGTACCATGAACCAAATCTTTAATTTTATTAATATAATAAGAGTACTCACAAACCAAGGAAACAAAAGACAAGCAAACCCAATGGCAAACTGAGAAAAGGATCTTAAAAACTATTTCACAGGTAAGCAATTCAAATGCTTATGAAATTTATGGAAAAGGTAAAGATAGCAAATGAAGGCAATACAGGTGCTATCATTTAAACTTGTCAGATTTGTAAACTTGAAATATTTCACCCTTCAGGATTGGATTGTGAACATTTCTGCTTGGTTTTACCATCAATTCCTCCCTTTATGTCTTTCATTCACCTATCTTATAATCTTTGGAAGTAGGAATTTTTATAATTTCCTTTTTGAAGTGCAGTATTTTGGAAAGGGATTACAATTTTCCAGTTTCTAACAGAACAAAAATGCAAAATATTTTGACCCATCAATGATCCTACAAAGAGTTTCTCTATTAGGTATATTCCGTAAAATATTAATACATGTGGACAAAGATATTCACTCATTGTATAATTTCTTAAAAAATAAAAAAATTCTGACAACCCAAATTTCCATCAATATATGAAGAGCTTAAATAACTTGCTGCATAAAATACAACGTAATATCTGAAGCTGTTAAGAAGAATGTGGTATATAACTATGCTCTTATGAAAATGTGTCAGAAATGTATGCTGAGTTAAAGCAAGGGTCACAGCAGTATATCTGATATTTCACTTTTGTTTGACAAATACGCACACAGATAAAATTTTCTGGAAAGATACACAAGAAAATATTTACATTTGTTACCTCTGGGCAGAAAGAGATGTCAGATTAGAGGAAGGGACTTTACATTTTACTTTATACATTTCAATACTGTTTAAATATATATGAGTACATGTGTGTCTGTGTATTTGTGTAGTCATAAACTTTTAATGCTGTTAGAATTAAAACTATGCATCTTAAAATATATAAAAGAAAAAAGAAAGAAAGCAAATTTTAAGAGCAGTGTTTGTGCAAAAGGACAAGTGTTCAGTTTTTGTTTTATTTTTGTATTGTTTTGGGTGTTTCTGTTTTTGTTTTTGTTTTTGTTTTTTTTTAGATTATTGGCATGTAAGTTCCCTAAGTCCTAAGGAGAGGGGTAGAGGGAAACTTGAGGAGAGTAAGATAATAGATAGGAGGTTATTGCCAGTTGTAACTTTTAATTGTGCTGTAACTATAGGATATACCACTTGGATTTTTGTAATCCATTTGCTGTCTGTCTCAATTTGTTTTATAATAACTTTTTTATACTTGTGTGTTTTTGTATGTGCTTTAATAGAAATGTAGAGACAGGGTACTAGATAACACAAGCCAAATATCATTTTAAACAGAAACCAATAAATGTTTTAAGTTATATATTCTAGAAGAGAAGGGTTCAGATGGAAGCCAGCTTAAGATAGTGACTGCAGAGACCCTAGTATAGTTAGACATATATTAGGATTAAGGAACAAAAAGAAGGTCTATGTTCCAGTCTTCACATTATAATTAGCCTTGGATAAGGTACTTCTATTTGAATCTTGGGTTCTGAGTTTGAAAAACAAAATTATAATGCCAGTAATGTTAACTTCAAATAAGGTAACATTTTGGAAAAATATAGAGTACTGTACACGGGAATTGACATTATGGGATGGGCACCAACAGAATGAGATTACCACCAGTTCTCACGTGGATGATGTCAGCCACTCCTTGAGTTCAGTGATTCTTCCTACAGACCATTCTCCATACAATGATTCATGACATTTTCTAAAAAAAATGAGTTCCTCCACATTAACTTTATGCTCAAATACTTCAAAGCACTTCCTAAGGCATTAAATTGAAGCCCAAACTCTACCATGATCTAGACGATCGACACAATTCAGACCCTGCCTAACTCCCTATCTCCATCTCCTACTTTCTTCATTGATCTCATGACTCATGGCAGTTTAGTGTACTTCCAGTAGCCAATCTCTTTCTCCATATTCTTGCTCTTTTTACTGCCTAGAATATTTTTTCCTAGATATTTGCATGGTTGTTCCCCTCACATTACTTATCTCTGCTAAGATATTACCTCCTCCATGATCAACTTACCAAAAAAGCCCTGCCCAACAGTCTTTATCCTTTTATCATGAAATATTACTATATATGTGTTTAGTTATTAATTGTCTGAATGACTTACCAGCATGTAGATCCCATGTGGGCAGAGAATCTGTTGCACTAATTTATTCCCAGAGACTGAAATAGGTAAAATAGGTTTAAAATAAAGATTTTAAATATTTAATAATATTTTAAATACATAGCTAAATAGGTTTAAAATAAATGTTTGTTGAATGAATAGATCAATAAGTATTTGGATGAATAAATTAAATGTGATAAACAAATAATAAGTTGTCCTACTTTCCCTGTATTTTGTGTGTATATATATATATATATTTGTGCATGTGGGTGTGTGTGTATATATATATATATTTCCCTGCTAAAATATAAGGATAGAAATTGTATCTCATTTTAATAATCCATTATAAAGCACAAAATATCAGAGATTATTATTCTGGATTCAGGTGAATTAGCAACTTGTGAAGCTACATTTTTCATCTGATCTCCCATCAGGGCAGTTTAATGCTTATTTATCTTTGCTAAAAGTAATAATTTATATTGACATGGTCAGTTTGGAATCAACTTATGCTTCCCAGTGATCATTTTTTGCCAACAGTACAGTGAAATGTGATGATATATATATATGCACACAGACTTCCCACACTAACACAGGTGTACAGGCACACACTCACTCTGGCACTTCCTAAAGCTTCCCTCTCTACTGGTGTAATAAGGTAGCAGTCAGAGGGGCAGCAGTCCACTAGGTCTAAGGTTTTCTCTCATTTTCAATTAACAGCTTTATAAGGGGGTCTCAGTGTTGACATTTGGACAGCATGTTCCCATATGAACTGAGTGCTGCTTTATGAGCCTGGTAGAAAGAAACTTGAACTTTGTGATTTCTTATTTGTTTGGCTGCTTTTATTTTTTTCTGTTTTATATCCATATGCATAAGTGCCATGCTCTACTCCATATTCATAACAATGGCTTTTTTGGACTGAAAATTATTTATTTTACTTAAAAAAATAGAGCTCAAAATAATACAATTAAAATATTTTGAGGCATTAATTATATAACGTTTGGTTAAGGAAAATGAAATGCAGTCAAACAAATTGCTATTTGCTTTCTATTTGCTTTTATTTTTAATATGTCAGGAACTATAAGTTAAGTTCCTCAGGCATTACTTCATTTTATCATGAGAACAACCCTATGGAGTGAGTATGGTTGTCTTTATTTTATAGGAGGGTTAAGTGAGCCTAAGAGAATTTGGGTAACTTTCTCAATTGCATACAGTCAGATATGAACTCATAATTGACCAAAAGCCCATAGTCTACTTGCAAACACCATTGTGTAATCTTGGAAAAATCTCTTAGCCTCTCTAAGTCCAAGACTACACATCTTTAAAATGCAGCATTGATGCCATTCTTACCCATTCCTGTACCAAGTTTGGGTTTTAGAAGGCTTTCTTTACATGGACTTGTTGCCTTATCTCCAAATAGGCTAATAAAGAATTACATTCTAATCTTAGGAGGTATCCCCTTGCTTTTTCTTCTTTAGGTGTTTGGGGACAGCAAAAGTAACAATCCCAACACTTATCACTTAAGTAGTAAGGCACATTGCACTTAATTTAAAAGTATTCTCATAAAATTAAAGGAATGCAATATACATCAATTAAGAGAGAACAACCATTTTTGTGGCCTCTAGAGGTGACTCCTCTTCCATCATTTTGCACATTTGATGATCTGTCTTATTCTCTTCATCCAGAGTAGGAGAACCTAGGAACAAAGACTCTGCAGATGAGGGGCAGAAGATGGGTAGTCCTTAATTTGAGTGACTTGTTAAATTTTTGTTTGCTTCTTTATTTCTGCTAATTACTGAAGAATTGGAAACTTGTCAGTCAAAATGACCAATTGCATATTTTTTCAGGTTATTTTATAGGTTAAATGTTCCAATTTCTAGTAAGCAAAGAGGCGACATATTCAACTACTGCTGATTCCAGGCATCAGCATATGGCTTTCATCGACATTGATTAACAACCAAAATAGGCATAGCTGTTTAGATTAAAACTTAAATTCAATGATCTGAAATGTTAGGGTAAAAAGTAGAGTATTTACCTGGAATAGGAAAGTAAACCAACATATTGAAGCAAGCTTGAGTGTCATAATGAGAAATGATGGAGACTGTGGCAAATTGGAGGGTGTATGTCCTGACAAAGGGAACAGTCACAGATGATTTTCAACTGATTGTTGCCAGGAAGGAATGTGGGCCCAGATTTGTCAGATCTTCTAACTTTTCAAGAGAAGACAAGAACATGGATATTAATCCGAATATTAATGCAAACTCTTATAACTTTCAAAGGCTAGTTGCAAATTAAAATATTGATAAAATATTGTAGAAAGAGTAAAAAAGAAAGGAAGAAAAAAATCAGGAGGATGAAGGAAGGAAGGAAAAAAGAAAAAGGAAGAAAAAAGAATTATGTATTTATTTTGAATTCAGTCTTCTGATCACTACATTAGAAATGTTGGAATAGGAAGGGATATCTGTGTTCCTCATTTTAGCTGATATATTTTCTCATTATTTATCTGTATAAACAATGGGAGCCATTTATCAGGTTCAAAGACCTGATTGGTCCAAAGTTGTAGAGCACCCTGAAAGGTTAGGATGATGTCTATAAATTTTTAGTGTTTGGATATGTATGTGGTTTCTAAACCTTTTAAACATGTCTTCTGGACTTGTACGTTAATCCATAAGGATGTTGTGATAATTAAATGAGATGATTCTTGTAAAGCAGCTATTATATTGTCTGATTTTTAATGAGCTTAATAAATAAAAGCTGTATGATAAATGATAAATTCAGTAGTTATTGTGGTAAAGTATTACAATTTAACTAACAAATTTATTTTATTTAGTAATTCAAAAATGTGATCCTAATGTGAGGTAAACAGGAGACTTGCTAATTTGATCTCTACTTTACCAGAAGAAGAAAATGAAACTTGGGTTAGGAGAAAGGGAGGGAGATAGAGAAAGAGATGAGAGAGAGTAGTTAGATGGGGTAGGGAGGGTAGAGTAGTATAGGAAGGGAAGAGAGAGGGAGAGAAAGAGAGAGAGAGAGAGAGAGAGAGAGAGAGAGAGAGAGAGAGAGAGAGAGAGAGAAATTTACTCAAGATGAAAAGAATCTGGATTTGAATCCAGATTATCTGTCTCTAGCATCTAGATACCATTGAACACATAGAAGGGGAGAACTCTGGTTTGGGCTCTGCCATGTAAAGAGCTTGAAAGACATCACCCTCATCCTTACAAAAAGAAAGTCCAAGCTGAATAAATGATTCTTCTAAGACTCATCAGAAAACTAAGGTTGTAGGACAAAGTGCCAGTCTGGAATCTGAAGCGATAGGTAAATCTAGGGATTCACAGCCAAGGTCTACTTACTTGCATCAGCATCCAGTGGAGTAAAAAACTAGTAGTAACACGTAAATGGGAATATTGATGAATTTCCAATGGCTAGGTATAGTCACGTATGAGAGAGAGAAACTTCTGGGCACTGCAGACTTAAGAGGGGACCCACGGTGAGGGCTTTACAGCTAGAAATACCTAGAGTTCTCTTCATCAAGATCCAAGAAAGATCTTCAGATAGCTCTAGCAAGGGGAAGAATAATCATTGTGAAATATATCTAAGGATCCCCAGTGTTCAGCCCCAGAATGTCACAGTCTTCTGGGAGAAAGCATCACCTCGATTTTAGACTTTTCTTTGCATCAAAACGAATAAATTCATTGTTCTATTCTCTAGTGGAAAAAAAGCCTATTCTCTAGGTGGAAGGTTTTGACCAGAGATTTATCCTAGCTGGGAAAAGGACATTTTTGTCTTTCTAATTCCCTGTAGTCTTTCTGTTTCACCTAAAGGAGAATACAAGCTATACCTCCAAGGATAGACTCAGGAAGTCACAGCCCAGAGACAAAAGACCCTGAAAGAGTGAGATTTAATCATAAGAATACAGAATGTTTCCCCCTTCCCCAAACTTTACCACTGCACTAACAGGGCTCCAGTATAATAACAGTGGATTGTAGTATAGTGTTATTTGATGTGGGCTTAGATTAGTTAAAAATATGTAATGGAAACTCAAGGGCAAACACTGAATTCTTTCAAAAGAAGCATAATTGATATGCAAAGAGAAGAGATAAAATGAAATCATATAAATGCTTAATTAAAACCAGAGAAGGCAGAAACAAAGGGAGAAACAAAAGGAAAAGTAAGAATACATTTAACATATAGAAAAGTATTGTTTTACTTTTCTGGCTGCTAAATAAATTACCATGCAATGGGTTGGCTTAAGCAATGGGAATTTATTGGTTTTGATGCAAAGAGAAGTCCAAAATCAAAGCGATGATTTCTCCCAGAAAACTGTGGCATTCTGAGGCTGGACACTGAGGATGCTTAGTCCTTAGTTTTTCTGTCACATGGCAGTGCACATAGTGGCCTCTCCTGGTTTCTCCATTCTATTCCAGGTTCTGTTGACTTTCAGCTTCTGATTGTTCCCTCTGGCTCTCATTCTCTCTGTGAACTTCCCTATAAGGCCTTCATTAATAGGATTAAGAACCATCATGATTCAGCTGGAATACACCTTAACTGAAGTAACTTTACCCAATGATCCTATTTATAAGGGTTCACATCCACAGGAAGCTTTAAATAAGATTCAGAGTCTCACAATATAATATCCCAAATATTCAGGTTTCAAGTAAACATCACTCATTACACCAGGAAAATTTTAGCCTGTATGAAAAATGAGAATTAAGAGATGCCAACACTGAAAACAATTTTAAAAGCAGTCATTACAAACATTCTTTAATAAGCAATTATGCACATTCTTGAAACAAATTTTGAAAAATAGAAAATTTCAGCAAAGAAATAGAAGTATCAGCCAAATATTAGATGATACAAGAACCAAAGATATTTTACAACTGAAAATACCATAAAATAACAATTAATAAAAGAGAAAAAGTCAGTGGATGGGATCAATAGCAGAATGGAGTGGAAAAAGGAATTGATCAGTGAACTTGAAGCTAGAATGATAGAAATTACTCAATCTGAACAACAGAGGGAAAATAGACTGAAAAAAATGAAAAGAATCTCAGGGACCTGAAGGATTATAACAAATGATCTATCATCTGTTTCATCAGAGTCCCAGAAGGAAATGAGAAAGAGGGTATATCATTTAGGTTTCCTAGGGATGCTGTAAAATGTAGCACAAATTAGATTACTTCAAGAAACAGAAATTTACTGTCTCACAGTTCTGGAGGCTAGAAAACCAAAATCAATTTGTCAGCAGGGCATTGTTTCCTCTGAAGTTTGTAGCGGAGAATCTTTCATTGCCTCTTCAAGCTTCCAGTGTTTTCAGGCAATCCTTGGCATTCCTTGACTTGTAGATACACTACTTCAATTTCTCTCTTTATCTTCACATGGCCTTTTCCCCTATACATGCATCTTTTTTTTTTTTTTTTTTTTCCTTATTTATAAGGACACTGGTAATATTGGATTAGGACCCACCCTAATTCGATAGGACCTCATTTAAATTTGATTATATCATCAAAGTCCCAATTTCCAAGTAAGGTCACATATACTGGGGCTTGGAGTTAGGACTTCAACATATCCCTTTGGAGGACGCATTTCTGTCCACAACAGAGGACAAAGCTGAAAAAGTACTTCAAGAAATAATGGCTAAAAATGTCTCAAATTTAGCAAAAGACATCAACATAGAGATTCAAGACACTGAAAGAACTCAAAAGTTATCCCCAAGAAGAACTATTATAGTGAAATTTGCATAAACTAAAGAAAAAATTAAAATCTGGAAATCAGTGAGAGAGAAATAACACTACCAAAAGCAGCAAAAAACAATTAAATGGCTGGATTTTTCATCAGAAACTAAAAAGGCCAGAAAGAAATGGCACAATATTTTTCAAGACATGAAAGAAAAGAATAGTCAATCCAGAAATCTATATCCAGTGAAATTATCCCTCAAGAGTGAAGGAGAAATAAAGACATCCTCAGAGGAAGGAAAACTAAGAGTCTTGTTGCTAGCAGACCTACCCCAAAAAGAATGGTTAAAGTATGTTCTCAAAATGCAAAGGAAATACTAAAAATGGAGTCTTTAAACATAAGGAGGGAAGAAAGAAGAACAAAAAGAACAAAAATGTGGATAAATACACTGCATTTTCATTTTATTCTTGAATTTTATAAATTATGTTTGATGGTTGAAACAAGAATTATAACAATATCTGATGTGACTGCAAATGTATGTGGAGGAAATATTGAGAAAATTATATTATAAATGGGGAAGGGAGAGAAATGTAAATAAAGTTTGGTAAGGTTTCTGCACTTTATGCAAACTGGTAAAATGTCAGCATCAGTAGACTGATATAATATAATACCTAAAGCAACCAATACAAAAATCAATGTGAAAAGATAAGCTCTAAATTACTAAAGTTAAACAAAAATGAGTATTAAAAATATCAACTAACCTACAGGGGAGCTGGAAAAAGAAAAAAGGGAAAAAATGCAAGACCGAAGTGGAAAAAAAAAATGAAATGGCGGACTTAAGTCTTGCATTAAATGTAAATGGTGTAAACAAATCTATTAAGAGACAGGGATTGGCAGATTGGATTTAAAAAGCATGATACAACTATATACTGTTTAAAGGAAATTCACTTCAAATAAAACAATATAGTCATGTTGAAAATAAAAGGATGGGAAAAGTTGTATCTTCCAAATATTAATCAAAGGAAATCAAGAGCATCTATATCAGACAAAGCAGACTCCAGAGCAAAGAAAATCACCTGAGACAGAAAGTGGTATTGCACAATAATAAAATTGTCACTTCACCTAGGATACATACCAATTCTGAGAGTATGCACCTAACAGCAGAAATGCATAATATTTGGAGCATAAACTGATGAAAATGATAGAAGAACTGGACAAATCTACTATTACAGTTGGAGACTTCAAAACCCTTCCCTCCAATGGTAGAAAAACTAGACAGGAAATCAGGATATAGAAGGACTCATCAGCACAATCAATATACAGGATCTAGTTGACATTTACAGAACATTCCTTTAAATAACAGCCGAATACACATTCTATTCAAGCAGCTGGTGGAATATATACAAAATTCTTGAAATGGCAAAATTATAGAAATGAAAGATGGTATAGTTGTTGTCTACAGTGTGGGCTGGATACAGAGGAGAGTGGGTATGGTTATAAACAGACAAGATGAGGGATCTCTTGGTGATGGAAATAATCTGTGTCCCAACTATATCACAGTCAATATCCGGGATGTTTTACTCTAGGTTTGAAAAATGTTACCACCAGGAAGAATGATAAAGAGTAGCTGAGGGCTGCCTGTATTATTTCTTACAACTGTATGCGACACTCAATTATCTTAAAATACAAAGTTTAATTTAAAATAATTTTAAAAAATGCATCAATTCAACAACATTAATGTTTTCTTTCATTAAAAAATTTATCTTTCTGTGTTGATATTAATAATCCAAGTTTAATGTATTTGATTTAATTGAAATTATAAAAGACATGAATAAACAACAAAGGCAGATAATGGAAATTTTTTAAAAATGCATTTGATTCTAGAATGATTTATAATTACAAAGGTAGAACTTTAAAGGAATTAACATATTTGCTTTAATTCCCTAAGCGTGTTGGATGACAAGAGGAATCTAGCCTTGAATTAAATTTTACTTTGGACCATTTCTAATAAAGTGTGCTTAAATAAATAACTTGAAAATTTTGGATGATTGCTGTTAAAGTAGTGCTTTTAGTCTTACTTTTGAAATTACAATTAAGTTTGGAGCTTTACTAAGAACAAACACCTACGGATGAATCATTGAATGTCTAGCAAGTTAGATAAATTGGATAAAATCAGTGAAGCAGTTTGCAGAAAAATGTCTTAAATTACAACTTTAGGAATTCATTCTTCTGAGTATAATGCTGAATAATTTGCAAACCTACTCTTTAAGAAGGTTTGAAAAAGCTTTGAGAAGTCTATCTTGATGAGTATAATTATCTTAGAAACATTTCCTTTTCTCTTCATTTGAGAACATGAGCTTCAGCATTCTGAAGGGCTGCATTTCTATGAAAGTACTAAGCTTTAAACTAGGACTACAGATACACAACAGGGTATAACGACAAAGAATGGAATGTTCTGTACCCCACATATGTTGAGGTCTTCCATGGTGCAGGCTTTTTGTTAGCTGTCAGGATAAGTGCCTCAACCAGGTAACTAAACAGTGTGTGATCATATTCAATTTCAGTTACAAATAGTGCCAATAATGGCATCCTATCAACTATTTCACACAGTAGAACATATTATCACTGATTTCTTCATCTCTAGCTCCCTCACCTTCCTTGCTCCATCGCCATCATCCATCTGCATACCTGTTCTCTGCTTAAATTAGCTAAATCACCCCTAGACCAATTAAAAATAAAAATCTCCATCAAAGAAGAAAATAGCTAGTATAAATGTTCAAAAGAGGGGCGGTCCAATCACAACACTGTTTGCTTTCATCAATTGTGAAAATTAATAGATATTCATATTTCAAAAATTAAACTTCATCATCCACTGTGGTCAAGAGATAATCTGTCCCTGAAAAGAAAGAACATTAAGATTCTGTGAATGTTTTACATGCTTACATATCTTTCTTTTTTATCCCTGTGTATTTTAAATGATCAAACTTCAAACCTTATTTGTGAAAAACAAAACAAAACAACGATGACAACAACAAAATCAAATAGCAATTTCCTTGCTGGAACTGCAGTCTCTCAGCACATTTTCCCCCATGTGTTATAAATTTTGTGCCAGATTCTAGATAATCAACAGATCTATGTGTGTGCATAATAGCTGGCTTGGTGCCTCATCTCTCCTGTGAGGTAGGGTTTCTGCAATGTCTTACTGCCACGCAGTTTTTGAGCAGGAGTTTGGACTCACTGCACTCTTAAAAAAAGCCTACTGGTGAATGAAGTCATAATCCTGTGCAAGTGAGGCCACTGTAGGTTAAAAAAAAAGAACAAAAGGGTTGTTGCTTTGAGGCTAGTGAGCCATAGGTCATAAATGCACTGCTTAAAACCAAAGGTATAAACAGCTCAACACACAGCAAGAAAAGGTATAAATCTGATGCTTCCAGATTTCAAGCTTGCCTGTTTTCTCCTCTCACAGGAAAGTTAAATTTGTGTTGCTGACACTTTCAGTCTATTTTACCAAAGTAAAAAAATATGTTGTTAACCAAATGAGTTCTATTTTGCTACCCTTACTCAAAAGTCATGAGAGGAATGTTAGCATTTTACATTGATTGGTTGAATGATACAAGCTCACTTTGATTCTTTCTTAAACTGTGTAAGGCAACAGTTTCACTTTGAATACCTTGAACAAGCATATCAGAGGGTTTAGCATTCAATCCCTAGTAAAATAAACAGATCATATTAATAATAGTTTGGTTATTGTATTTGCATAATTTGTAATAATTATTTTATATTAACTTAAATTACTGGGCTCTATTATAATTTAATATAGGGCTCCCATATGCATAATGTTGCATTCTTTTAAAAGTATCAAGGCCAAATTTGATGCTACATCAAATGTGCTCCTTGTGTTCTAAATAAAATCAGAATCATTAGAGGAATTAAACCCAACAGTCCACAGGATTTCAATGGGCATCTTCTAAATGCTTTAAAATATCAAAGCATCTCGGTATATTCAAAATTTATAGCATTTATTCTCAGGTCTCAGAAAGCTTACTAAAAACATAAAAATTGATAAATAAGCTCTAAATAATAGATTCAAGAAGAGTGGAAGAGACTAAGAATCAAAGAATAAAATTTTCAGGAATGAAGAATTAAATTCAATAAATATTCATTTATGGAGCTTTTCCCCCTACGGTGCTAACTGCTAAAGTAGATAAAGAAGTGTAACACAGTGCCCCTGTCTTTGCAAAGCTTACAGTTTAATAGAGGAGATTGACAATGAGACAACTCCAAAATAGGTATGCATACAAGTAACTATGTAAAAAAGAATACCATTTCATTTACATATGTCATACTATATTGGTTTGAGAAGGGAGAGGACAATTTTGGTTTACGAAACTACTAATTGTATCCTAAAAGCTGTGTTGGATGCTGAAACAATAGGCTTACTCATAAGCAAAAAGAGAAAATAAGAACTATACAAACCCCTGTCAGAGGATGCCCTATATTTTCTGCTCCTCACCCCCCTGCCCCACCTCCCACCTTTTTCTTTTCTTTTCTTTTCTCTTTTTTGGCATGCTGTGAAGCTCTGGTAATGTGATAAGCTAAATGGCCTCCTAACTAGACTAGAAATATAAACAAATGTATTGTTCAAAACCACATCACATGTAGGTGCCAAAATTATTATAAATTATATATAATTCCAATCTAATGTGTTCAAGTAGTTACAAATTCAGGAAATAATACCAAATCAATTTTTGAAATTTACAAAAAGAAAAAAAATGTGACATTTTCCACATCTCATTACTGAGGTACTTTGGGTACAGATATCATTTGGAGTTCACTCACAGTCAGCATGATTAAAATGTCAAATTTTAATATAAACCAAACATATGGAAGGAAAGAAAGAAAGCAGGAACAATTTAGATCTAAAAGTTCAGTCCTAACTTCGCAGTTCAAAATTTTGTTTCCAGGCATGAACTTTATTTATTTATTTATTTTTTAAATCATGCAGGCTTGGGTTTCTACTTTATTTAATTTATAGGTGACTGCAATGTGCTCAGACTTAAGCAAAAGGAGAAAATAAAAACTATACAAATTACATACATTAGCAGAGTGAAACAACCCAACTGGACATCATTTCAACCTCCTATTTTAATTAGAAAATAAAATAACTTGAGACACACTAAATGACTTTGGTGGGTCAATTTACATATGTATCTATTTCACTCACAACTTTTCACACTCTCGATCTTGCACATTTTGTTCTTTGACAAGCAGATATCTTTTCGGATGGGAAAAAAAGATGTATATGAAGGGAGGTATTAAAATGACACAGGGAGAAAGTAGAAGTAGTGCAGGAAGTCAAGACTTTCTTAATGGAAACAAATTATATGTAGAAAATCTACATGAGTGGCATTGTTCAAAATGTTATTCAATAGTGATCCTAACCAAGTGCTTCATAACTACATTTGGAGACACACAACAAGTTCAGCTATTGATTTTTGAATTGTTAATATGTGGGAAAATACTATAAGTATGTTTCAGTTTTTTGTCCAGTCTCAAGATCAAGAATATTGGGAAAGATGTAATTTTTGCTCCTTCCATATAAGGCAACATTTAATAAAACTCATCAGATACTACATCACACTATTTTCACCTAAAACAGCCACTGAAAGAGTCACAGAATAGGTCAGAAATTATGATTTACCCTGAAGCTATTCATCTATTTATACAAACCACTAGGAAATCACTTCTATCACCAGGAATCTATTTAGCACAGATGATCATGGGAGCTGAGTGGGTCAAGAATAAAGTTTTTGTTTTTATTGCTTCTCTGCTTAACCATCTCATCCAACAGACACTAAACTATTACTTTCTGATTATTTCAAATCATTCCATGTTTCTAAGCCTGCTGCCTGCCTACTCTCAAGGCTTTGGTTTCCAACATTTCTTTCTTGGCTTCTATAATAATCTTCTAATTTCAGTTTTTTGCATTTCTTGAAAATTTTCTAAAAGGTATAACACGAACCCAAAGGATAAGAATCTTTGCTTCTTACGCAAATGAAAGTTTCAGAATCAGTGCGATAAAGAAAAGTCAAACAACTAAACAATAAGTCCAAATTTCTTAATAGTTTTGAATGGCTTTGCCTAGATCTCTAGTTTTCCTCTTGCCAATCCCTGCAGGTGCACTTGATTCACAACATTTGCTTTTGTATTGCATTATCTCAACCCCTCTTTTTTTTTTTTTTTGCCTATGTCCCTTTGCCTTCTAGACACCATACTTTATTTTGGCAAACTTCTACTTCAATACTTGTATCTGTTTCCAAAAATTATTATATGAAATTATTTTACAGAACTTGTTACACTTTCTACATATTCATTTACTTGTTCTTTATTTTTAGCCCATGAGATAGTAAAGAGCAGAAAATCTACTTTATATTTGTACCCCAACAGCCAAGGGCCATGCATTTCATATGAGTGCGTATTCAATATTACTTATGGAAGGAAAGATGAAACCTTCCAGAATCACCCAGTGAGATCATACAAATTATATTTGTATTTTCATAGCATTCTTCAATTATAGAAGATGTTTATAAGGTGCATTAGTCAGGTTCTCCAGAGAAACAGAAATAAGAAGACGTGTATATATATTTATATGATTTATTATAAGGACTTGGGTCATGCCATGGGGGCTGGCAGTCTGTTCACCATAGGACAGGCTACAAGCTGGAAACTCCATTAAAGGTGATGTCGAAGTCTTTAGTCTGAGTTCCCCAGGGGAAGCTGACTGGCTGGCAATTCTAAGCAGTTCTTTTCAGATTATCAGTTATATCCTTTCCAAGCAAAAGACAATGGCTATAGCCAATTACTACATTTTGAACATCAATCCTTATACCTATAAAAATGATTTGTATTCATTATGCTAATTAGTAAAGCCCATACCCGGTCAAAGATAAAAAATTACTGAAGCCCTTCTCATAGGTCCTTTGGAATGTGAGCTTCTGGTTAGTCTAGGGCAGTTCACTTTTAAACCTACTCCTGAAAAGTGTAGATGAAAAATATGTGACACACATACCCTACCAAAACACTTTAAAGCAAATTTCAGTTACTGTAATACACCTGAATCTTGCCCTGGATACATGCTGTGAGCAAAATCAAAAGTGATATGTCACTAAAATATGCAAAACGACAAGGCCTGAAAAGCACCTCATTAACATAATACAAGAAGGACCGTTGCTCAGGCTAGTGCTTGGATTTGCCATTCTGAGCTCTTGGAGTCACCAACAGAGAATTGCTCTGCACGAAGGAGCAGAGCAATGAAGGAGCAGAGCAATGCTCCTTAATATAGTAATGGCAGTGCCTTCACACCTGCTGAGTCAGCCACAGAGCAGAGGCAGCACCTGCCAGTTCTGGTGTGGAACAGCAGACCAGTGATGCTGCCAGGAGGATGACACTGCACCATGGGATTTCTGTATCCATAAGAGCCCTCAGGATGCTCCCCCAAACACCAGAAACAATACTTGAATTAACAAGCAAAGGTGATTCGCTAATCAAATTTGAGTTCCCCTGTTTACATGACTTCTTTCTTATCCAGAAGCACATAACACCTGGAAAATTTTAACTACGTTTAAAAACATCTTTTGACCTGTCAGTAATTTACTGGGTGTCAGTAGACTCAGAGCAGAAATAAGTGACTCTAAATTATGATAATGATCTCTCTGTCTAAAGTATGTATATATTTTTTGATGCTATTCACTAATAAGGCTCTTCAAAATGCTATAAAATTTGATTAAAAGTTTCTATTATTAATGGTTCCAGTCTTTCTAACACAGTTATCTTCTAACCCTTCATTCCAATATTTATATTAGTGATAATGTTATCAAGGGAAAATTTACAAATAAAATAAGTAGAATTATATACTAAATAATGTTTTTTTTTTTCATTTTTTTCATGTCCTAGCAGGAAGCATATCCTTAAGTGCTTCTTTTATCTGTAAACATAAAACATAATTGCCTCTTTAAACAATATTTTTGAAAAAATATTCCTAAAATGACCAAGTTTTTATCTGTGTGTCTGTGTGGGCAAGTAAACTTGGCTATAATGCAATGATGTATGGAGTAACAGTAGACAGAAAGCAGGTCTCATTTAGACCCAAAACAAAGAAGACTGGATTTCAAAGTTTAAAGTTTCAAATGCATTTCATTACAAGATGGACTAACCTTAAATAGTTTTGTGCCCTATTCATGGAGAAGTGACATGGTGAGCCATTATCCCTATAATCATGGAGTTTTGAGAATCCTATTGCATCAAGACTAAACATTGCCCACAAGTTGCTCTCCACTGTGTAATTTATCACAACAGAAATGGGATTTCATACCCAATCTACACTTTGCTGTGTAGTAAGTCAACTTGCCAAACAGTACCACAAAATGCCAATGAACTAGCTATAATCAAGATCTCCATTTTCCTTCTCTCCCAATATGAAATGAAAATTATAAAGATCAGTATTTAACCTTAGAGGAAACACACATGCATACACATTGCTGACAGCTGTACAGAAAATATTAATACCTGGGATTGGTAGGAAGTGTCAAGGAATTATTCAATATGAACTTAACTTGATCTGTTAGTAAAGCCTCACTAATGGGATCAAATACATAAAGTAGGAAAGGAAATTAGCAAAATATCTTAGATCAGGAGGAGACACTTCATATAAAAACAATTCCCAATCAATTTAACATCTTTTAGACAAAAGGGCATTTTATTTCCCATCTTCTTAAATAAATGTGACTGTGTCAATAATCCATCATTTAGATTTAGCTGTGATTCTTAATGATTTGCTCTGAGATTTATTCCATAATTTGTGATATTGAAAACAGCCAAGATATATATAGATATTGCTGTTTTTTTTTTTTCTTTAAGAAAAATAAGGATTCACTCTAATATAAATTTATTTTTGAAGAAAATAAGTCAGGTAATAAAAAATATTTTTAAGATTTTGCTTTTTTATTGCCCAAATATATGTATTCAGGGATTATTCTGAAAAGACACTTTGTTAAACATATCAAATGACATTCATTATTTTTACTACTATTGGCTAGAAATGGTTCAGAATATTAAATACGTGAACTGCAGATAATGTTGACAAGTACTTTGAAGGCTGATGATAAAAGGCTATCTTTTAAAAGAGCACATTACCTAGTGGAGAATAGAAAGCAGAAGAACATTCAAAAGTAAGTGGTATTTCATGCTGTAATACCTGCTGAAAAAGAACATCAAATTTTACAGCCTAAATAGAAAACTCTGTAGACGTTCAGTTGCCTTATCCTGCAGTCCCATGTGTATCCTTGAATAAGCATCTGATTATAACTGTGTGCAAACTTTCTGAGAACATGGCAATGTATATGTCTGTGAACTGAGAACATATACTCTGATAGACAGGTATAATTAGATAGAAAAAGTTATTTAATCCTAAGAACTTTGCTTGTTTTTCCTTTCATGGGATGGAGGTTTTTTGGCTTCTATTTTCTTCTGTTAATAAGGGATTCTCTTTTCTTATGTTTCTATACGCAATGCCAGTTATAAATTCTTATTCTTTGAAAAGAGTAGCCCTGTTACATACTTTGGGGAAAACATATAGACATATAGTAAATAGAGCCTAGATGTAATGTTTTAAAGCACAAAAAAAACTTGATTCTTTTTTAAAGTGAGGAATGTCTTTTATACACAATTGTGATACTATGCAAATGCCAATGCAAAAGACAGACCCTAGAAAACCCATGAGGTGGCTATTCTATGAGTTTTATTTTGTTTTGTTGATACTTCAAGCTTCCAGTATTTGTTATTCTATAAGCATATTCAAGAATTAAAACATGAAATTTTATGAAGTATCCTTTTTTTGGTTAAATTCTTGTTACTGCATCTGAGATGAATTCAATTCACACATCAGTTGAGCCACTGAAATGTGTCAGAAACGAGTCTGGTTTCCGGGGTCACAAAAATGATGAAGATAACCTTCAAGAAGCTCAAACTTAAGCAGGAGCATGAGAGGCATAAATTTGGATCTGAAATACACAAATCAACAGAAAAATTCCTTTTGCTAGCACTGCGGATAGGGGAGAATTTCTTTTTACATTATTTTATTTTTTAAAACATTGTATTAATTGTGTAGCCAGCTTGCCTCTAAACACTGCAAACCATTTTCTGTAATCTAAAAACATATGTAGCAAGATTATAGTTGTTTATCAGTTCATATGCAGATTCTCTTTTATAAAGCTTATTTTGGAGTACAGGACTAACACTATTTTATAGGCTAACCATGACTAATTGCTTTTTATTTTGTTGTTATAAAGTAATAAAGGGATATATAAAGTGTTTCTGGTTAAAAAAGGATAAAAATATCATCACTATAATAAAGCATGCTCCATTTTTAGCTATTGCTCATACAAGTAATTTCTAGTTATTTCATTTAATGAATTGAAAATAGCTAATTATATATTCCAAATATAAAAATGTATAATGTATGTAGAAAGCTATAGTGAACACACACGCACCTATCATACATCTTTATCAAATGCTAAAAATTTGCCGTACTTGATTTAGATATTTTTAAAGAAATAAAAATTTCCAATAGATTTGAAATTCCATGTTATTCTCTCCACCTCCTTTCTTCCTTGTCAACACATCTTAGAAGGGATAGCCACTATCCTGAATATGGTATTTATCATTTCCATGACTTTTTCTCTTTTTTTTAGCTGATCTATGCAGGCATGGGAAAATATAGCATTGTTTTGTCTGTTTCCCGTTATGAAGTTTTATGAAAATATGTCTTTCATTCTTAAGCTCTATGTTATGTTTGTAAGATTTATTCTTTTATGTTATGTCCACTTGTTCATTCATTTTTAGAGCCTTAAATAATCCACTATATGAATATAGCACAATTTATACATTAATTCTTCTGTTGACAGATATTTCATTTAATATTTTTAATATACCAAGTTTGAATAAATGCTCTCTACATTCCCACTGTAACCATGCCCTAGGGTTCCTCTAAGGCTGTATGGCCCAGGCGATAAGAATCACTTTCTTGTCACTTAATTTGGGAATGCTGTTAAATTTTTCCAGGCTCCTCCCCAAGAGTCATTAAATGATAATATCTAGCAGAGGAGTCTGGAAGCATTTTTAAAACTGAGCAACCCAGATGACTTTTAAGTCCAAGGAAGTACAGGAAATGCAACTCTTGGGACTCTTATAAATGGAATTGATGTCTTGCATGGTGTTAATCTTCACATTTATTAGTTATATCAAATTTATCTCCAAAGAAGTTGTACAAATTTAGAGGTCCACAAGCATTGTATGTGAGTTCCATTTCTCCAAACCATGATATCACCATAGTCTCCTTCTCTCTTCCTTATGTGCATGTGTGTATGTGTTAATCAGGTGACTATGAAATGGTTTGAATTTTCATTTGCTTTATTTCTAGGGATATTGGTGATCTTCCTATACACTTTGAGTTGAATGTTTAGCTCATTTGTTTTTTCTTTTATTTTTAAAAAATGAAGTCATGTATAGAATTTCAAGTATTTCCCCTCGTTCTCTGAAGATTTATGTTGTGAAACACTGTTACACTCTTCAATTCTACCTTTGTCATAAATTTTGTTAATTTCGATGTCACATAAATCATTCTTCCTATTGCTTTATCTCAATTTTTCTACCTTTCCCCTTCAATTAATATACCATGTACACTATTTCAACCATAAAGCTTAGACTTGTACATTGCCAATAACCGTACTACTTCCATTACAATTTCAAGTGTTCCATTCATGAACTCTTACCTTCGATCTTTGCAATACATTCCTTGCAACAATCCTTCAACAGGACAAGTCCCTGCTTTGCATGTATCCTTCCACATTTTTTTCTATTCCTTACTACCATCAGGTACTAAATTTGGTTTTTACCCAATGTTAAATCCATGGCCCATAATTTTTATAATCACTCCCTACAAATTCCTTTGACCCTATTCTACTCCCAAAATGCTACTCCCAAAATGCTAACCATCATCAAATCTAATTTCCTACCAACTACAAGCCTATGCCCTTAGAGGTGATAATGTTGCTAGTAAACTACAAACATGTAGGTTTTTTTTTTAATCCATGTCCAGTAAAATTAAATGAGCTGTTAGTGCTTTAATCTTACTCCATTACCCTTCCACTCTCCTAGATTTTAAAAACTTACTGCTCTTTCTTTAAACCTCCACTGCAAATGCACTAATCTTCACCCTAACATTCATACCTATTGCACATAAAAATGAGAGCACTCCCCCATGCTCCAATCATCACCTTTATCCACATATGTCCATCTGTTTCTATATACTTTGCCTTCCCTCCTTTTATTATGAATAACAATATTTGCTCTTATCTAAAACCAATTACTCTACTTGTGAACTGTGTCCTAATTCCTTGGACCTACCCCAAGAAACAATTCCAGCAATTTTTTTCCATTGTCTCCTGCTTCAGATTTTCCTCAATTAAGGATGATTCCCATCGGTATACATACAATACATGCTGTAGTATACCTCTTCAAAACAAAACAGTCATAGATGTCTATATTCTCTTTTAGGTGCTTAATTTCTCTTTACAGGGACTTTTTAAAGAGTTATTTATAATCATTATGTCCATTTCTCTACAACCCATGCCGATCAAGATTTCTTTCCTAACAGTCAGCCAAATGATTTCTTTTAAAGGTAGCCAATAACACCCACATATTAACTTCAACTTCCAAGTCTTTTTACTTGAGCTATTATTAGCAGATTTGATACAGCTGACTATTCCATCCTCTCTGAAACAACCATGTCATTGTTTGCCAGTCTATCTATCCAATTCCATTTTTCCCCTCACCAGAGCTCCTATGTAAGCTCGTATTCTTATTATTCATCGTCTCAGTGAACTCCTCTTTTGGTTTGCTAAAACTGCTGGAATGCAGTATACAAGAAGTAGCTTGGCTTTTAACAATGGGGATTTATTAAGTCACAAGTTACAGTTCTAAGGCTGCAAAAAGGTCTAAATTAAATCACCAACAAGAGGATACCTTCTGAAGAAAGGCTGCTGGCATCCGGTGTTTCTCTGTCAGAGAGCAAAGCACACGGCCGGCATCTGCTGGTTCTTTGCTCCTTGGTTTCAGCACTTTCAGCTGCTGATTCCAGTGGCTTTCTCTCTGATCATGCATGGGTTCTCTCACAGCATCGTCAGAGTATTTCTCTCTTTCTTTCCAAATGTCTCTGCCTTTTAATCCTCTGATAATGGACTCCAGTAAAGGATTAAGACCCGACTTGAATGAGCTGAGTCACATCTCAATTGAAACAATCTAATCAAAAGGTCCCATCCACAATAGGTCTGTCCCCACAGGGATGGATTAAAAAACAGGGTGCATAACATCTCCAAACCAGCACAACTCTGAACTTTCACAAGCCCCAGTTAGGTACCAAGACCTTGTTTCTTCTCTGTTTACATTCACTCTCCAAGTGAGCTAATCTAGTCTCCTCACTTGTAGTACAATCTCTAATCTGTTGACTCCTAGGTATACTTTCAGCTTTACTCTCTTCCCTGCACTGAAAATTTTAATATTTTACTATTCTCTATCTCAAATTAGAAGTTTAATAGGTATCTCAAATTTCCAAGACCAAACTTTTAATTTTCTTTTCCTAACCTGCATTCTCCTTCTTTCTGAATGGCAACTCTTTTCATTCAGCGCTCTTAGAAAAAACCTTGGAGTGATACTTCCTTTTTCCTCATTCTCCATATGCAATCAAATAACAAATGAAACTTCAAAGTAGATCTAAAGGATAGCCACTTCTCACCACCTTCACTATCGCTATCCTGTTTCAAGTCTCCACCATCCTCTGCCTGGAGTTTTGTAATGTCCTCCGTACTAGATGCTGCTTCCACTCCCACAGCTCCCCACCTAAAGTCTATTTTCATATAAGCGATCAGAGTGATTTCATCAAAACACAGATCAGAAGATGCCATGCTTCTGCTCAAATCTTCTAATGGCTCAGCTGTCCATTTAGAGATAGAGCTTGAGTCCTTAAGAGGCCCTATCTAATCAGCACCTGACACCTTCTAACCTCATCTTCCACATCGCTCTTGCTTCCAGCTATTTGGTGACTTGCTTTTGTACTCCTCTCATATCGCTCCCCCTTATGAGTGAAGCATTTCCTCAGCAATCTGTGTATGAAATAGCCATTCGTTCCCCCACTACACAACATTCACTCTCTTTGTCACACATTTTTATTCTTCAACATTTAACAGGATTAATATTTATTTATTCCTTAATAGTTGTCTGTCTCCTGTCTCCCATAACTAACAGGTAAGATTTATAAAAGAAGGGAATTTGCTTCTTTGTTCAGTGCTATATACTAAACATGGAGAATAGTGCCCAGCACATTTTAAATAAATGTTGAATGAATGAATATATGCATTTAAAGGTATAAATGTATCTTGAGGTAGCACTTTAGCTGTTCCCCACAAATCTTATGTGTAGTATTTTCTTTAATGTATATATTTAAATGCCTACTGTGATTTACATTTTAGCTTAGGATTTATATGGGAGTGCATTTTAGAGTTGCAAAAAATGTTTACTTTCAAATTTTTTTGATGGCCATCTATTTTGTTTGTATAATTTGCATAATTTATTTGCATTAAGTGAAAAATAAGGTTTCTATTATATTGACTCATTGAAATTTGTGGTAGATTTTGTAATGGCTCTGTGTTTTCTTGAATTAAAAAATATATACACTATATTGGTAAGTCCGAGGATCAATGGCTACACACATACATACTTAATATACCTTTTTAAAATATAGCATAAATATGTGTATAATGCATGTATGTATAAAGTATGCCTTATACTTAAAATAATGATACCTTCTTTTAATCTCTTTTAGTAAAATTACATAATTTTCTACATACAGATTTTCTGTTTATTTTGTTACATGTTTTCTAGTGCCCATAATAATTTTTTTTTTGCTATTATAAACAGTCTCTTTTTAAAAGTTGCATTGTCTAATTTAGGGTTTCTCAACCTAGGTCAAACTGATATTTTGAACCATATAGTTCTTTGGCTGTCCTATACATTTGAGGATATTTAGAATCATCCTTGACCTCTACTTACTAGATACCAGCAGCCCAAAGTTCCCACCAGTAATGATAATCAACACTGTCTCCAGACATTGCCAAATCTCTCTTGGGAAGCACAGTTATCCCCAGTTAAGGACCACTGTTCTAATTTTGTATTCCTAAGGTACACAAATGAATTTCATATATTACAAAATATCCTATTATTTGAATAAATTGGCATGTGGTTTTGGCTTTTCCTCCATCAGACCCCGGGGAATCTAGATCATTTGATTAATGGCATCTCAGTCATCATGTTTCAGAGTCTTATTGGGTGGTTTTGTTGCCAGATAGAAAACCTCATCTTATCTTCCTACTTCCTTTTGCTTCCTTAAAGTCACAGCCCTGGAATGTGGTAGAATCAACTATATATATATATTTTCATCTTCCTTTCAGTATGGGGTGGAAGAAGAAAGGATATAATGTCCCACTACAGCCATTGGAATTGAGATGTTTATTTTGTTTTGAGCTTGGGTATGTCTTCTTGATTAGCATTTTTATATTTTATCTAACAGTGCTAAGAATTTAGAAAAAGAAGAGATGAATAAATTCATTCTACTATGACTATACCAAATTATGTCAATAATCTTTATAATGCATATATTTCTAACATCTGTCTAGTATTCTTAAGGTAGATTATTAATTTCATAATATTTGCTTTCAGAGTTACACAATGTGCCAGATGATCTTTGAATATTAAATTGACTTAATATCGCTCTTTTAAATGTAAATTGGAATTATTTGGAAACTTGTCAGAATGAGAGGTGCCTTGTTAGGCAAAGTAGTATAATTGAGAAATCTATTTCAGAATTAAAAGCAAACCAAGTTTGGGTGAGAAGTATGTTCCACAAATCCTCTCATTTTGCTTGTGCCTTAAACTATAGCAACTTTATTGTTTCATATTTTCTTGCAGCATTTATTCTATATCAATTTTTGGTAGAGTTAATCAAAATGCATATGCAGTATTATTTTGCAATCTTAGCATTAATTACAACCACTACATATTGAAAAATAATTATTAAAAACATCAAATTAAAGACCTCTTAATATTTCATTGAGTGAATGAACCATAATTTTTTCAATCATTCTATTAACATTGTATTTTTGGGTTATTTCCAATTTTTGCTTTTATAAATATGTTTTTTTACAGAGCATTCTAATGCATACAATTTTTAATTCAAATATCATTTTTCTTGAACTAGTATTACTAGGTCAAACACTATGATTTTTATCACTCTTTATAATAAATCATTTGAACCTTTTACCATAAAACTTCACTTTTGCAAGTACTAGTTTTAACAAACTTTGCCAAATCGGAGCTTTGTAATTTCTATTTTGCAGCTTGTTTAATAGGCCAAAATATATTCTAAGTTTTTATTTGACTGTTGCTTACATTTATGAGTGAGATTGAATGCTTTCAATTTTACAAACTAAGTTAAGTTCTGTTTTATAAATACCATTCTGAATAAATATATGACTTTTGATGTGGCTGCTGCTAATGTCTATCATGCACAGACATTTTGAAGAGACTATACTTCTACAAAATTGAAGTCCTTTTCTACTATTTTTAACACACTGTTTTTTTAAGACAGTTTTAGATTTAAAAAAAATTTGTGAAAATAAAACACACAGTTATCATATAATCTACACCCAGTTTCCCTTCATTAACATGTTACATTAGTATGGTACATCCATTATAATTGATGAATCAAAGTTGAGACATTATTATTCCCTAAATATATTGTTTATCTAGATTTCTTTAGATTTTACCAAACATTCTTTATCTGTTCCAGGATCCTTCTGGTATACCACATTACATTTGATTGCCATCTCTCCTTAGGCTCCCCTTGAGTGTGACCTTTTCTCAGGTTTTCCTTGTATTTTAAGGACTTAAACATTTTTAGGAGTATCGGTCAGGTATTTTGTTGAATGTCCCTCAATTGGGAATTCTCTGATGTTTTTCTCATGATCAGACTGGGGTTATGTGTTTTGGAAGGAAGACTGTAGAAGTAGAGTGCCATTTATGTCACATTATATGAGGGACATAAACTATAAATATGACTTACTGCTGTTGATGTTTACTGTGATCATCTCACTGAAGCAGTGTTTGTCAGATTTCTCCACTGTACAGTTATTCTGCCCTTCCCCCTTCCATACTGTGTACTTTGGAAGAAAGTCACAATGTACAGCCCACACTTAAGGAGTGGGTAGTAATTCTCCACCTCCCTAAAGTTATAATAGCTGCATAAATTATTTGGAATTCTTCTGCAGGGGAGATTTATCTATTATCCTCCATTCATTTATTTATGTAATCATTTATTTATATTAGTAGGGACTCATGGATATTTATTTTAAATGCTTGTTTATAATCTAATACTATCTTATTTATTTTCTTGCTCAAATTTTTCTGACTTTGACCATTAGAGGAACCTTCAGTTGGTTTCTGTGTTCTTTCAATATACTCCCATCAGTCATTGTGTGTGCTATGTGTGTGTATATTTGTGTGCCTGAGTTTGTGTTTTATGTCAATAGAAGATGCTTTAGGTTCATCTTATGTATTTCATGCTCCCACCCTAGAATGAGCCATTTCTTCAAAGAGCCCTGGTTCCTTTTATTGGTGAAAGGCATTAGAAACCAAGATCTGGGTACTGGATGTAATTTTGGCCACTGTGAAATCATTGTTTCTAAGTGTCTTGGCTGACAGAATAAGGATCCAACTATGAATCTTAACCCATGTGTATACACATCTATAAATATGTCTATATGCCAACAACTTTCTCTATATTAAGCTAAATATAAGTTCATACTGATGTATACAACTCTAATCTATTAGCATATGAATAAGTCTAGCCTCCTTCTTTTGCTTATCTGTAAACTCCCACACTATCAGAGAGAAATCTGGCTTCCATCATGTGCCACCCATTTACTTAATTGTTCAATTACAGTATATATGCATAGTGGTATCAGAATTGTTAACATGTACACTGTGGAGAAAAATTATCAAATAGAGTCTAGTGCTTACGTATTGTTACTTTTGCATTTAGTTTGCAGAGTACTTTCATTTACATACTTATTTAATTCAGTACTTTTCACCTTATCCCCTTCTTTGGTTTCTCCTGATACTGCTTCTATTGGGATCAGGAGGATGAGTGGTGTGTTTCCTTATTACAGCTTCTGTTGCCACCTGAGAGGGGTAAGGGCTCCTCATTACTGCTGGTTGGGAGTGGGATTTCTGATTATCCAGACCTCTACTGACACCATGGGGAAGTGACCTCATTAAATCCAGGTGGTAATGAAAGTCCCGAATATCCACTAAGCTCCCACTGAGACCATTTGTGGTAGTTTGAAGCATTATGAACCCAAGAAAAGTATGTTCTTAAGTTAATCCATTTCTGTGGATGCAGACCAAGGGATCTTTTGATTAGGTTATTTCAATTGAGAGGTGACCCACCTCATTCAAGATAGGTATTAATCCTCTTACTAGAGTCCTTTAAAAGAGGATAAAGGACATAAAAAGCCCAGAGAAGCTAAGAGAGGACCCACAGAAAATAGAGAGGAAGCCACTGAAGTCAGAAGCCAAAAACAGTGACACCCAGGAAGGAAGGACTAGCAGATGTGCCTTGCTATCTGATAGAGGAGCCCAAGCTCACTGGTAGCTAGTCTTAAGATAGGGCATCATCCTGTTGATGCCTTAATTTAGACATTTTTCACAGCCTCAGAACTGCAAATTATAAGTTAACAAACCCCCATTCTTAAAAGCCAGTCCATTTCTGCATATTGCATTTCATCAGCTTTAGCAAACAAGACAATTCCAGTGGAGAATGGGATGGTCACTTCATTACTTCCAGGTTCCCTGTGTGGTTTATATTGACACAGCAGATTGGGAGTATGTGCCCTATTTCAACTGGAAACTGTGAAAGTTTAGGCTCCCCACTCAGCTTTTACTGATGTGAGTGGGGTTGTGGCCACAGTTTCCTTCTGTGGTGTTTAGCTCTAAAAGTTTTTGCCTTTTTAGACTGCCCCTTTCCTGGTCCTTTGGCTAGAGGAAGAAGGCCTTTTTTGGGGGGTGGGTGGTGGGTGGGTGGGTTGTGTTTTATATGGTCTGTACTTGTTATAATTTCTAGTTTATTGGCTCCTTCAACTGCAAGTCTGGGTATATGAAGTAAAAGTAAAATGCAGGGCACTAATCTGCTCTGCTGTTCTTTGTGTCTCAAGTGCCCTATCCTTTCTGCCACTTCTCCAAGTCTTCACATTTTTATGTTATATGTAGCACCCCAGGGTTTAGTTGTCCTTAGCTAGAGGAATAGGGAAAAGTACATCTACACCAACTTCCTAGCAGTGCCAGTCAGATTAAAACATTGTTTATTTGTTGATAAATTCTTTTTGAAAATGTATCAACAGCTGTGGCATTTCTCCAGAAAGACACAAAAGCACACATATAAATATGTGAAATATTAAATAGAATTAATAGACTCAAAGACACCCTACCATCATCAACATGGTAATGTAGAAAGCTACTGAAAACTCCTTTCTAGAGATTCAATGGAGAAAGGACAATTCTGAATTGTTTGAAACTCTGGAGGAAGATAAAGACTGCAGAAGGATCCTGCAGATGCTGAATTGAAGAAAGAGAAGAAATATCAGTTGTCATTTTTTCTTTATTTTTCCTTATTTCTTTTTCATTTTTTCACCTCTTCCTCTTTCTTTTTGGAAGGAATGGAAATGTCCCCATATAGACTGTGGTGGTGAATGCATAACTATGTGATTATACAGGGAACCATTGATTGTTTACTTAGGAGGGAATGTACGGTGTGTGAATAAAACTTCCTAAAAATAAAAAGAGGGATACAAGGGCTGGAGAAAATGTCAGGTCCAGGCTTATCCCTGGGAGTCATGTCCCATGTTCCCAGGAAGACTTATACCCCTGGGAGTCATGTCCCACATAGTGGGGGAGGGCAGTGAGTTTCCCTGCTAAGTGGGATTAGGGAGAGAGGCCACATCTGAGCAACAAAAGAGGTTCTCTTCAACTTCTGTGTGAGACCAAAAGAAAATATGTTTAAAATCTGTATTTTCATAGCACACTATTTAATTTAACTTATATGGTCAGTTTATTCAAACACCATAATTACATGGAACCTTGAATAGGGTATGAAATCTGGTTGGTTTGTACAGGTTAGTGTGAAGCCCTAATACATCCCAGAGTAATTTGGGCAAAATAAAATTGTATTTGCAAAGCCCTCTTGAGATACTGAGGAAAAATGTGGAAATAGTAAACTTCCACAGCTGGGGAATTACTGATATTCTCACCAATTTAGAAGGCTGAGCCCTTGATCTTGAGGCTTGCCCTTATGAATCTTGTTACTGCAAAGAAGAGGCTAAGCCTACTTATAATGTTACCTAAGAGTCACCCCCAGAGAACCTCCCAGGGTTGAGCCTGGACCTGGCATCATGGGATTGAGAAAATCTTCTTGACTAAAAAGGGGAAGAAAAATGAAATAAAATAAAATTTCAGTGGCTAAGAGATTTCAAATAGAATCAAAAGGTCATTCTGAAGTTATTCTTATGCACTATATAGAAATAAACATAGAGATAAAAGGGCTGGAGAAAATGTGAAGAGAGGTGCTTACCTAATCACTGCCAGTGGGAAAGTAGAATGATACAGCCCATCTGGAGGGCAATACATCCCTGGGTAATTAGTGTATTGGAATAGCTAGAGAGAAAAACCTGAACTGTCAAAAACTGCAACCCAGTAGCCTTGATTCCTGAAGATGATTGTGTAACTACATAGTTTACATGGTGTGACTATGTGATTGTGAAATGCTTGTGGCTCACACTCCCTGTATCCAGTGTATGGACAGAGGACTAGAAAAATTGGGACAAAAATTAAATGAAAAATACAGTGGGATTGGGAGATGGAATGTTTTGTTTGCCCTTTTTCCTTTTATTTTTATTCTTTTGTTTTTGGAGTAGGGAAAATGTTCAAAAATTGATTTTAGCAATGAATGCACATCTATAAGATAGTACTGTAAACAGTTGATTGTACACTGTGGATGATTGTAAGGTATATGAATAAATAAAACTGAACTAAACAAAAAGACAACTACAGCTCATCCATAGATTCCTTCCTCAGATCCTACCCTCATTTTGTTTTTACATCAACAGGAAATATTTTGAGTATAACTCATTACTAGTCACTCTGTTAATGTCCTACTTCTGTTTTACTTTATCCTGAAAATACAATTTCAAGAAGCCATGATCTTCAACTTGCAGAAAAAACACTTTTAGATCTAGAGAGGTTTTGCAGCTTTTCTAAAGTGTTAATTGTGATTTAGATCTAATTCTTAGTATAATATAAGAATTCAGTTATAGTTAGGCTAAACAGTATGGCAAAGTGCATGGCAATGTGAAACTGAGGAAACTATTCTCATCCATGTCTCTTATGAATGCAGCTGAATGCTATCCCTTGGAATTACACAACCTTAAAACCCTCTCTTGACTTTATTAGGTGTGCTAAAAGTACTTTGGATGCATTTTGGCAAATTCCTCTACTATACAGAAAACAGCATCCTTTTATATTTAAACTCTTTTATACTCTTTGCCCAAAATGCTAAAGATTTAACAAATGCTAAGATATTTAAATGCAGGTTTCAAAATTCTCATAGAAAAATGCATAGATTATGTTTTTCTTTTATGAGAAAGGAAAATAGAATTACCACTAGAAGAAATTAAGATGTAGCAACATGAGTGTTACCTTTGAAAAAAATTATCTCTGCTCACCTCCATTAGGAATGCATTTTGTGAATTTCATCTTCTTTTTGTAATCATATTCATGGAGTCAGTGGCATTGCAGAGCACCTAGAGTTCATTGGAAGAAAAGTATAATAGTTCTTGAGTTCTAGTTATCATAATTTAAGATGGTCCAGGACCTGACTCTTAATAAATTTTTAATATTTGAGCAACATTGAGATAGTTTTAAACCTTGCTATAATAGCTAATGAAGCTGGTAAGGTAATATAATATGAAGCAGTATTATAGCATGCAAAGAACATAGGCTTAAGGGACAGATAAAACTAGGTTTCATAACCAAATCCATATTATGTTAATTATATGGGTCAGGACAAATTACCAAACAAACACACAAAAAATCTCTAACTCCCAAATCTTGTACCAATACTTACGGTAGCTTGGATTATGAACCTCCTCAAAGGACATGTTCTTAATCTTAAGTAATGTTCCTGAGGATGTGAACTTATTTGTAAATAGGCTCTTTTGAAGATGTCAGTATTAATTAAGGTTGGCCAACTGAATTAGGGTGGGTCTTAGCCTATACTTAGCTTTTCTAAGTATTAAAATGAGATGTCATTGCCTGCTACAATGGGTAGAGTATATAAATTCAATAAATCATATCTAGTAGTAACATAGTAATAATTTAAGCTGTAGCCCTAACTCAAAACTATAAATTAAAACTCTCTTCCTATGTATTTTCCATTGGGAAGTGAACATTTTTTGTGTCTGTTTCCTCCAAGCACAAGAACAAATGATTAAGAAATAAATAAAAAATTATGGATGTTCAGAAAACATTCCTGTTTCATTGGACTGGACTTCTTAGCTACTACTGTCAGAAGGATAGCAATCCTAAAGGAATAAATAAATTACAGTTACATTCGTTTTCACTTGGCCCCTCCAGGGATACTACTTATACAGTTCTTTATATGGTTCCTTCCTGAACATGACCTCCCTATAACATTTGTTGGTTGTTGTGTCCTGGAGATGTCACAGTCTGCTGTGGGTTATACAGTTATTTAAAGGTGATGGATATTAAGATGTTTATTTTCTCCATCAAGGACAGAACAGCATGAGATATTAACCAATATTTCAAGTAATCATATTTGCTATTCGTAATATAGATTGGGAGAATTAAACTTCGAATTTCTGTGGTATCCTTTAACAGTTCTTTTTCGAAGCTCTGATATCCTTTTTGAATGTAGTTTCTAAATGCTCCTTTCACCTGCACCCATAGTCCCAATAGTTAATTAATTAAAGAGAATATAATGAATTAAATCCATATATTGGTTGACAGTTACAGATATATGTTTGAATACTTGATCCCCTCCTTTTTTTGTTATACAGCCACAGAGAAGTTTTTACACTTTATAATCTGTTGGAGATTGAGTCATGTTCCCCACAAAAGTCATGTTCAAGTCTTAATCCATTTGTAAGTAGGACTTGGAAGATGTTATTATTAGTTAAGTGTGGACTCATTTGTGAATAGGATCTTCAAAGATCCTGTTTATATTAGGCCAAACTGAATCAGGTAGGCCTTAATCTCAATGACTGGTTTTATAAAGAGAGGAAGTTCAGACACAATCTGTCAGAAGAAGCCAGAAGTAGAAAAAGCTCGAATTAAGAAGAAGCTACAAAAGAGAAAGAGAGATAGCCAGGTGATGGAGAACTACCTTCACCAGAACACTACCAAACTCAGAAGAAAGTGTGACTGCCAATATCTTGATTTGGGATTTCTAACCTTCAAAGCAATGAAACAATATGTTTGTTCTTTAAGCCAACCCATTGTGGGGTATTTGTCATAGTAGGTTTTCCCTTTCCAAATCCAAAAAAAATGAGAATAATAGGTTTGGTGGTTTGAACCTGTATGTATCCCAGAAAAAAACATGTTCTTAAATCTAATCTATTCCTGTGGATATAAACCCATTTTAAGTGGGGCCTTTTGATGAGGCTACTTCAGTTAAGGTGTGACACACCTCATTCAGGATGGGATTTAGTCCTCTTACTGGAGTCCTAGATAAGAGAATGAAATTCAGGCAAAGAGAGAGAAAGCCATGGAAGCAATAAGCTGAAGTAACAAAACCCAGAAGAAAAGGAAAAGACCACCAGGTGCCACCATATGCCTTGTCATGTAGCAAAGGAGACAAGGATCACCAGCAACTGGTCTTTGGGATGAAATCATTGTCTTGATTTAGATATTTTTCTCAGCTTCAAAATTGTAAACTAATAAATTATCATTGTCAAACCAACCCATTTCAGTATCTGATTTCAGCAGCTTAGGAAACTAAAACAGTAGGGGCTTGTGAAAATTATGCAAAATGATGCATAATTGGCATCATGCCTGGCTTATAATAGTTTCTCAATAAATATTTAGGAAACTAAAAAAGTATAACATAAAGCCTACTCCAAAACTGAATTCATTATTTGCTAAATGATTACTGATGCTTAGGCCTTTTATTAATAATGATTAAACAAAGTAAACTGTGGATTTAAATTCATGTATATTTTATGAAATGCATATACATATATATGCAAACATATATATTATATTTACTAAACAGGGTGTGTATATGTGTGTATGCCTGTGTGTGTGTGTGTGTGCATGTGTGTGCGTATTGGAGAATATACCATATCTTCCATTGCTGTAACTGGGCCATAACTATAAAATATAAATTCTATTAAATTTTTGCCTAATGAACATAGATGCCTTAAGCATTGTTCAAGACATGATAAATACAGCCATTTTGAAGGAAATGGAAGCTTAGAGACTTAAATACCTATTGACATTGTGATTGAGTAGAATAAAGATTTCTGAGAAGAATCTGACCTTGTTGGATGATGATCTTTTCATCCCCTCTGGCCCCCTCCCTGCCACCTTTATTTAGTATCCTATCTCTGTTCTTATTGTATGTTCTGGGTCTATATTCAACTGCCAACAAAGCATACTTCAAATCGAGGCACTTGCCAAGGAGTAATTTTTGAACTCACTGCCACTGCACAGTTATTAAAGATCCCCTGAGAGAAGTAAAATATAAATATTCAGTAGCAATGGTTGCTTGAATAATATGCTGTTCTTTCAATCTTCTCCATATTCTAAAAACATACTACTGGTTCAATCCAGGTAAGTAGACAGCTAAGTTTCTAGACTGCAAAATGTTCCCTCATTTCTCATTCTTCTACCTCAAGCCACATACTCTAACACCACACACAAACACATATGTACACACTCAAAGGTTATTACTGGAATACCCATTATATGAGCATTTTTGTTTTAGCACTAATGACAGAGCCATTCTCTTAGGTATTCTTTACCAAAACCAAAAAATATCAGCTGAATAGCTCAAACATTCCCACTTTTCTAAGTGAAATAAATCTTCATATACAAATGCATTGGGGAGGAAATTTGACATAGGAGACATTTCTCAGAGATTATTTGGATAGATTAACTTTGGTCCTGAACACCAGTGGCACTTTAAAAAACTTGCATGCAACTAATCCTTTTCATTTTACATGAATTTTATAACCTTTTTCTGTATTTATTCCAATTTTTTTATTTCGTTGATAACTAAGAAATTTATATAATCGTGATGAGCATGAGTGGAAAGTAAGTACTCCATTTATATTGCACAAGGGTTTCATGATATAGAGGTTAAAAAAAAATTGATAAGTTTTCTTAAATGGACTTGGCATTTATCTTACTTTCGATCTTCAATAAATATGTTGCTTTCTCTTGGGTGTTCTGAAATGGAAGAGAATATCAAAGAAACTAAAACATTTTCTTCCCTACTTAATTGTCTTCAAGTGTTGTTACTCTGAAACTATTGAACACTTCCAAGACAATTGGTATCTCTTTGCTCCCTTGCATATTTAACAGCATTAATGGCATATAAGAGACATTTGCATATAAGAGATAATGGCATATAAGAGATAATTGCATTTGCTTATAAGAGATAATGGCATAAAAGATAATGGCATTAAGAGACATTTAAGTGTACAGTGTTATAAGGTTTGATGTGTGTATTGCCTGTGAAATCATCATAACAATCAGGAAAATTAAAATATCCATCACCCCTAAAACTTTCCTCTTGCTGCTGTGCTTAGATTCCCATTTCTAGTTGGTGTCATTTCCTTTTGACTGAGGTCTTCTTTTAATGTTTTTTATATTATGATTCTTCTCCGATGAATTCTTTTAGCTTTGTAGATCTGAAAAAAAGTCTTTATTTCACCTTATTTTTAAGAGATATTTTTGCTGGACAGAATTCTAAATTGAATTTTTTTGTTGTTGTTGTTTTTTGTTTTTCAGTAATGTCTTTTGGATTGTTTATGAGGAAAAGTCTACTGTCGTTCTTATTTTCATTCTTCTGCATATAATAGGTTCTTTTATCCACTGGCTTATTTTGAGATTTATTCTTTATCAGCTACAAGCAATTTGATTATGATCTTCTTCATGTGTCTTTGTTAGGGATTTGTTAAACTCTTTAGAAATGTGGGCTTATATTTCTCAACCAGTTTGGAAATATTTTATCATTCATAATTTCTTCAAGGATTTTCTCCTTTGGGAACACTCAAAGTTTCTCACAGCACACTAGTGCTCTATTTTTCTCCATCCCCACCTGCAACTCAGTCATTTTCCTCTCTGTTTTATTTTGGAGAGTTGTTTTCTATGTCTTCAATCACTAATCTTTTATTTTTTTCCTGTAATCTCTAAAATTATCCAGTGTTTTTTTCACCTTAGAAGTTGTAGTTTTTATCTATAAAAACTTGATTTTTAAAATGTCTGCCATATCTTTGATTAACACAGTCAATGTGACATCTAGTTTCTTGAGCATTTAGAAGAGACTTGCAATAGCTGTTGTAATTTCCTTGTCTAGTAATTCAATTTTTTGACATTCTTGGGTGGGGTTTGATTAATTGACTCTCTCTTCACTTTGGGTACTATTTCCTTGATCATATACATGTGTGGTAAATTTTTATTATAATACTAGACACTGTATATTTTATCTTGATGGAGTCTGAATAATTTTATTCCTATAAATTATCTTAGGTTTTGTACTCAGACACAATTATGTAACTTGGATATAGTTTGATCCTTTTGGGCCTTTCTATTAAGCTTTGGTGGGGCAGTTCAGAGCAGCTAATTTCTCCCAGAACTGAAGCATAATCCTTTTGAGTACACTACTCAATAACTCTGGATTATGAGGTTATTCACTGCCATGAGTGAGACCAGGAACTATTCTCTGCCAATTGAGAGTTTGGTGCACTGTTTCCTCTGATCCTTTTGGGTAGTTCTTTCACTAGCTTCAGTAAGTTTCCTCAAGCAAATGCACTAAAAATAATCAGTATTCAGTTGGAGTCAAAAGCAACCCTGTGAAAATCTCTAGAGTGTTTTTCCTCTCTTCCTCTCTCTCTCTTTCTGTCTTCCTTGCACTTCCAGCTTTGTCTCTTCCATTCATGGAGATTTTAAACTTTTGGCAGTGGTCCCCTCTTTGTGCCAAGGCTGGAAATGTCTCTCCTGAGGCTATAGTAGGGCACATGCCCCTTTTATTTCCCCCTTTTCAGTAATTATTGGTCTTTGTTACCTGATGTCCAATATGTAAAAAACAAAACAAAGCAAACAACCAAACAAACAAAATTTCATGTATTTTGTTCATATTTTATTTGTTTTTTTTGAGAGGGTACTTCCAGTTCTTTTTACTCTTTCTTGCCCAGTAGCAGATATCCTGCTCCCTTGTATTTTACACTTGTTTAGTTACTGTTATCCATATCTAATCTCTTTGATTTATTTTTGCCTTAAAAAAGACAGCAGCACTTTTTAAAACATCTGAGGGCCATAGTAAGGGTAGTGAAAAACTGTTAATTTTCATAGCATTGAAGGACAATCAGATTGGATAGGAAGAAATCAGGACTTGGAGTAACAATTTGGATATTATGTAGAGGACAATAGGTGCAATAAAATTTGCTTTTTATCAAGTAAATGCATTAAGAATAACAAAATAAGGAATTCATATTAAAAAATGAATGTCAGAAAAGATTCCACATTCCACGAAACATGTCATGGCAATATATATAAATATATGTGTGTGTATATATATATACACACACAGACACACACGTATGCATATATGTGTGTGTGTGTATGTATTTCTAACTTAGGTTTGTTTTTCCAAAAAGCTACATGTATTTTTAAAGAAAATCAATTTTTTAGAATATTTAATATTTGTTTAGTGTATTGTTTGACATTGGGCCACTCTGATCTCTGCAAAGATTCCTGAAGGACAGTTTAAAAACTAGTATAGTTTAAGTTAAGAAATTCATGGAAGTTGACTTTTGTGGTCTGGAGGAGAATAACATGGGTGTTATACCACATGGAAAAATGTCCTTTTGAAAATACTGGATTATGGCTCTTATCTTCAGTAACTTGGATATTACAGGGATTGTAGAAAATCATCTGTGGAACATTTCTACTAACTGCTTTTGATTTTACCATAAAGACTTAGAAAAATCAGAGATGCAGAAATACGTAATTTTGAAAGTTATGCACATAAAAAATTACCCTTACCAAATATCACCTAGAGTGGTGAGAGATAACTGTGCCAATTTCTAATAAAAATATTCCATCACCTTCCTACATTTTCAAACTTTCACCTATTCTGCAAGTTAAATAAGACTCCACTCTTCAAAAATGAAATATCTGGTAGAAGGTCTTCTTGATGATGTTAAGACTTCAGCTTCTCACCAGTAGAACTGCTCTGTGCCACTAGTTGTGAGCTCTTTGAACTGACAATCTTCTGTGCACTCAAATTCTCAATACTGAATTTAGTGGTAATACCCATACTTAACTACACGGAGAACAAAGAACAGATTATAACAAGATTTCCTTTGTATAATGATTGAAAAGTAGATGGAAAAATACTGTATTGACAAGAGATTTAGAACATGTTTTATGCTCTCACCCACTGTACAGCAAATCTACTAAAGGGATGTTGTGATATATTTGTGTGAACAAAATGGTTTTTGTCATTATAGTGCATCCTTCATTTAACATAACAAAATAAATTAAGAATGGGAAATATACTTTCTCCTTTGTAGCAGAGGAGATGCTGATGGGTATATATCTCATCTAAGTACAAGTAGTAAAGAGTAGCAATTATTTGCAAACCTTGAGTTTGTAAGTGACTGTGTCTATAAAGTACATGTATTTTTTATTTTATAAATATATCACATTTATATTTCTAAATTCTGTTATTAGTGCATATTGCATTACAATATAAATTGTCTTGAATGGCAACCAATTTTTAAATAACTTAAATAGATCTTTTGGTGCTGCAACTTACACTTTTCATATAGCTCAATAAGAAATATTTACGTGCATTGCAAGATGTCAATATATGTTTAATTATTTTTGTCATATTATGCTTTTGTGTGCCAAAAAGATGGGCCATCTTGAATATATTGCCATATATACTTAAAATGTTGCTGGTGCTAACTCTTTTTAAAAGGAAATTCAACGCCTAGGTACTGTCAGATCCAGGAAAAATGTGTTCCTGTACAGTGACCATCTGTCAAACAAAACTGCACTAAAATAGTATGTGGTACCACATGATAGGATCTCATTTACTGAAATTGAACTGGGAACACTGCACACATTTCACATAAGGAAGGACCTCAATTTGGCAATGGAGAGACATACAAAAGAAAAAACTCTCTCTTCTTGCAGATACATTGCTTGTATTTTCCTCATTATCCTTCCAAAATACATAATAAAAAAGAGAGGTTGAAAATCATACACACAAATCTTCATTGATATGACCATGTTTGTCAAATTTATATGTTGATCCTTTTGAAATATTTTATATGCATCTGATAATCAGATGCACCATAACAACAAATGCAGTGCTTTACAGAGCAATCCACAGTGAAATAAAACAAGGCTTAGATACTTGTACAAGGTCCCACAGAGACTTCAGAAGAAGAGGCAAGATTAAATTCAATTAGAACACATATTTCAGCTTTATGTATCTGGTTAATGGGTTAATGTCCCTGGTCTCTCTATACTTGGACTCAGTGACTATTTGTGTAGGGTTCCTGCCCTCAGGGTACTGGGAGAAGGAACTGGGCCTGTGTGTTTCATTCTTGCTTTGAGTTGCTTGTTTTCAGAAGAGAGGGCATATGTATGTGATAAATATAAAAGGGAAAACTTATTTCCTGAACCCTGTGAATGGTGAGATAGTTCATCTGCACTAATGGACCTCTCCTTATAACAACAGCCTCTGCCAGGTGACTTTGTGATGGTTTTCATTTATGAGTGAAATGGATTTCCTAGTCCCTTGATTCTAATTCCAACCAAGTAATGTGCTTTGGCCAGAGGGTTGTTGGCAGCTGTTATCCATGTAAAGACTTGAAAAAGTACTTGTTTCCATTCTCACTTTTGTCCTCTGATCACAGGAATGTGTTAGTTTGCTATTAATGAGAAACAGGTGATCCAGTAGCCCTGTTATCCCAATTCACCATCTACTAAAATGTGGAAATGTGATTGAGCCCAGCTGAGGGCAGAAGAACCACCTAGACTAAATGCTGACGCATAGACTCCTGAGGTAAATAAATGCTCACTGTTTCATATCTTTAATTTTTGGGATTATATGTTATGCAGCATTGTGATGACATTCATAACTGCAGCAGAAATTGCTCCTAGCAGTGGAGTAATGCAATAACAGAAACCAAAAATATGTGGTATTTTGTTTTGGGACTGGGTGACAGTAAAAAGGAATCTGTTAGTAGATGCTGGAAAAATAGTGAGAAGAATGTTAGAGGAGACTGGAAAAATGTCAAGGACACTTCTCAAGGGGCATGAAAAAAATGGCTATGTGTTTTTTGTTTGTAATCATTTGGTAAAACTTGTCTTTGGTAACTCAGAAATAAAAAAAAAATACATAAAGAGCTTTTGGTTTGGGGTATGGTTATTTGAGCAAAATATGGAAAGCAGTTATTGATTTCTTTTAGCTTTTTATGAAGATGTGCCACAAGAAATATATGAAATAACAAGAAGTAACTGGGTAATTTGGAAATAAAATTATAAGGGACTGCAGAGAGATAGGAACTTGCTAAGTTGTAAAATAATGCTGTTTCTCAACTCCAGTGAGCCACAGATTCTAAAAGTAAGATGTGTCAGAGTAAAGAGGTCCTTTATTAAGACCTCTTAAAGAATTAAGTGGTGCTTAGTAGACAAAAGTGTTTCTAAGGAAATAAAAGTCATGATTCTTAAAATGTTTTAGTTCCAGACTACCCTGCTAATGGCAGGCCAAGTATCAAAAACCACTGTGAGTCTGGGTCTGACCTTTGAAGGACAGAGTAAACTATAATCAAAAGATGTATGAAAATCCCACAAAGATTTTTAGGGCAGTTGTATATACAAAATTACTATCAGCATGGAAAAAAAGAGACTGATAATGTTCAAATTATAAAATGATCTCTTGGCCTTCAACTTTCTACAGGAATAAATTAGAATGATAAACTTGTTTTTAGGTGGAATCTTGCAGTTATTAATTTGTTGCTCCATTTACATATATTAGAATGAAAAGAAATCTCTATTATTTTGTTTCTCCAAAATCTGGATATGTAGTTTTTACTTGGACTGACTGCCCATTTGTGTCATGTTTGTCTCCTGGACTTAGCATCTATATATTTGTGTAAGTAGTTTCAACAAAGGCTAAAACAGTTAAGCCTAACACTCTCATATTCAAGAACATGAGTGCTGTTATTTATATGAATGGTCAGCAAATTTTTCTGTAACAGGTCAGAAATTAAGTATTTTAGGCTTTGCAGGATACAAGATATCCTTCACCACTACTCAACTCTGTCATTGTAAATAAAGTAGTCACAGACAATACGTAAACAAATAAGCATGGGTATGTCCCAATAATCTTTATTTACAAAAGCTGTCAATGACCCCTATTTGGTTTGTGTATCATAGTTTATTGAATTCTGACTTAACCCCAAAATATTTAGCATGAGAAAACAAATGTACTTGTCACTTTATAGCTTTTTGTTAATTTGGAAGGAAGTACTCAAATACCTTCAATCAAGGTAAATATGGCAAACCCAGCAAAATTACACTTGAGTATTTGTAGAATTTCTTTGTAAATTCTTAAGCAGATGGTAGGTTGATACTCACAACCCATGACCCAACTTATAAGAGCTTAGAAGATTTCATCCAGTGTGGCTCTAATTGATTGAATACTGAGAAAACTACAGTATCAACAAATGTAGTTTTATCTGTTCTTTCTGCACCATTTTACTTTGGGGCTTTCTATCTTCCTAAATGCACTGTGTCCCTAAGGGTATACCGATATGCCACAAAACTGCGATATGGGAACTGAAATCTCAAAATATATGTTGTTGAAAATACTGAAACAGGAAAATCTTATATTTACCTTAAGAATAATGTGTGTGAATAAGAGAAAGTTTTCTAGTTTTTGAGTTGGTACTAATTCTAATTCTTCTTATCATGATTAGTCTGTTTCAAGTAGGAAAACAAGTCTTCTGTCAAATGTGATTCTCATTAGAAGTGATTCCATATGGATACTAGGTGTATATCGGTGACTGTATTTTTTTTGTATGAATATGAATTTCATCTTTTTCTATGATTTAATTTTAACAAAAGTTTGGACAAAGACAAAAAATGAATTACAAGCAGAATGTAATTTTAAAGTAAAAATTTTCCACATTTGGTTATAAGCTTTATGCTTTCTGAAAAAGTTTGTTTAATAATTTCTCATGAATATCTTTTAAAAATCTATTTAAGATATTCTGTTTTTAATTTGGGCAAAAGTAAAATAAATTGAAGATGTCTGAATAACCAACAATCAATTGATTTGATCCCAGACTGGATTAGAAGAGGAGAACTGATATTCAGAGACACATATATCCCTTTACAGCAAACAATTTCGCCTAATTTAGTTTACCCCATTCATATTGATTGATTTACTCATTAGATCATATATAGAATATTATTTGAGCATCTGTTATGTGCTAGTGACAAGCCAGAGTCCTTCACTCAAAGAGATTATAACTAACAGGTGAGATAAATTGTAAACAAATAAATTTGAATGCCTATTCCATGAAGGAAAAGTACCATGTATAATACCAACAGATAAATGGGAACTAGATTTTTTATGGCCAGGAAGGGAAACTTGTTCTAAGAAAATTACTTTTCAGCCTAGATCTGAAGACTGTGAGCAGGTTTTAGGCAGTTGAAGGGTAGATTGTGTGAAAAGCATTTCAAGCAGAGGAAAAAAAGCATAATACAAAGGATCTACGGGAAATGAAACTTCGTATATTTCAGGCATTAAAGAAGGTCTGTGTGGCTAAACATAATACAGAGCAAGCATTTCAGATGATGAGACTGGAACTTTAAGTAGCAGTGAGTTAGTATGGGATCTTTTGTATGTTTTAAGTATTTTCAATTTTGTCCAATGAAAATGGTTATCCATTAAATGGTTTTCTTATAAGAAAAGGACACAATCAGCTTTTTGTCTAAAATCTTCTCTGGTGGAATTTTATAAATTGATTGGAAAGAGCCCAAGTGAATGTGAAGAAATTGCTGTTGCCCCAGGGGAATAAATTGTTGGCATATACTCTTGTTGGTGCTAGTTCAAGTGACAGAATTAGATATATTATAGAAAAATCTAAGTGACACGATTGACTGTAATATGGGGTTTAATCATATCAGGGGATGGTGAGGAAGAGGAAGCTGTCAATGATAATTTCCAAGTTGTCTAGGACAACTTCCAGATTTTTGATATATGAGCCACACAATGTATTGCCATTTTCTAAAAAAGTAAACTTTCAAATTCACAGCATTAACACATGAGTCTTCCCCTTCTCTTAGATATAAAATGAGTGTCCTCACTATATGCAACTTCCCTTTTATGAGCATGCTGAACTGTGTTTGAGTTTATAGTAGAAGTCAGAACAGCAGTCAGGGTCATCACTACTCCAGCAACCACAGAAACTTGACAAGGAAGGGTGTCTTAAAATTAGAGGTGGGACCGCTGAGCCATGGCAGTAGCAGGATGGAAGCAGAGACATTCTTTTGTGGTTCTTCTCTTTTGCAGTCAGATTTTAACAGCACGATCTCAAAAGCAGTGCAGAAGTTTTGCTTTTTCTTTCCTAAAACAGACTTTGGAGACTACGGAAAGTGGTGCTCTTAGTCACTCCCTACATGCCTGGGAGGCAGAAGGGAAGAAAATCATCCAATGCTTTACAAATGCAGATTTGTCTTTTTATGGTATAAACAGACTTTTAAGGAAAGAATTTTATAAAGAAACATGGAATACTTAGCTATTCATATTGGTGAATAAAGGGACACAAAACCCCTGCAAATAGTGTTTACTTTGAATTCTAAAGAAATGCTTTTATAATCATTAGTGATAATTCTTCATAGATGTAAAAGAAAATGACAAAAAGAATTATATTTAGGAAGAAAATGCTAATTTTATATGTTTAACTTAAGAGAGTGAACATTTCTTTATGGGATTTTTTAGCTCAAAACAGTAATTTATGTATTTGCAATTATATATATTTGTTAATGCTCTCTGGGATGGTTATATATTCCATTTAATGAGTTCTTACTAGACACTGGTTAAGTATTTTACATATATTGATTTACATAATCCTGATAAATTATGATTTTGGCATGATTAGTAGCACCATTTTACAGATGAGAAACTGAAGTACTAAGGAGCTGAGTCTAATTTCCCAAGGGACAACAGTTAGTAAGTGGAGAAGCTCCAGAACCCAGGAAAACTGAGCTAAATATCCTGCCTAACTTTTAAGCCTTACACAATAGAAAACCTGAGCCTTAAACTCACAATCAGTATAGTTTAGATTGAAAAAAAAGCTGGAGTTTAATCACAGTAAGTTTTCTGCCCAAAAGGGGAAGACTCAAGCATGCTGTACAAACGGCCTCTGGAAATTGCTCCAGAATGAGATTCCTTTTGTACTGGCCTCTCTGCCTCAGTGTCCCTGGATGCTTTCCTACTGTTTTAAACAAATATTTCTCTTCTTTATGTGTCTCTTTGAATACTGTTTTTTCTCAGACTATATGTTTGGAGTCCCCAAGATGACCCTCAGTTTCAGTGATTTCCAAGAAGTACTCAAATGACTCAGAAAGCTCATATACTCATGGTTACAGTTTATTACAGCAAAAGGTACAGATTAAAAACAAAGGGATAAAGCACATAAGGCAGAGTCCAGGAGCAAAAATGTGCAAGCTTCTAGTTTTTCCCTCTCAGAGGAATTGTATGGATAACATCTAATTCTCCCCACAGTGGTGTGTGACAATACACACAGTTATGCCAACTAGGGAAGCTCACTTACGACTTGGTGTCCAAGGGTTTTAATGGAGGTTGGCCTTGTAGCATGGAGCTCCTACATGGCTTGCTGAACTTAACTTAGCTGTGTTACCAAGCAAAGGCTGGCTAATTGATATGCACAGAGGTCAATGCCATGACATTGGGATTTTGTAAAAAGAAAGAGTTTTAATACAAAGTTGACCAGCATGGAGACAGAAGCCACTGCTCAAATCTGTCTCTCCAAGTTGGAAGTACTTAGAATTTTTATTAGATTAAATAAAGGGTTGTTGGGTGTGATGGTTGGGTTCCTGTGTCAACTTGGCCAGCTGATGGTGTCCAGGTGTCTGGTCAAGCAAGCACTGGCCTAACCATCACTGCAAGGACATTTGTGGCTGGTTAATAAACCAGAAGGCTGGTTTATTAAATCATCAGTCAATTGGCAGCAGCTGTGACTGATTATAACAATGAAGGGCATGTCTTACACAATGAGAGAATTCAATCAGTTGGATTTAATCCAATCAGTTGAAGACTTTTAAGCATGACAGATAGAGGACTTTCTCGTTCATCTTCAACTAGCCAGTGAAGTGTTCATCGAACACCTTCATAGGAGTTGCCAGTTTACCACCTGAGGAGTTCATCGAACACCTTCATTGGAGTTGCCAATTTGCTGCCTGCCCTATGGAATTTGGACTCATGCATACACACAGTTGTGTGACACTTTATACACTCTTATATTTAGATATCTCTTGTTGATTCTGTTTCTCTAGAGAACCCTAACTAAATACAACTTGGTGCCAGGAGTGATTCTTAAGAAACAGAATCTTAAAATGGGCCTTATAATTTGTTTTCTATTCTGATTAGATTCAAAGGCACTAATGACTCCATTTCCAATAATCAAGATGGCACTGAGTCCATGGCATGAGTTGGCAATGGAGATATGCAAAATATCACCATTTGATTCTCCTAATCACACTCTTGTATGAAGCAAGGCTCTGGGTGACAGTGTTTTTGACATCTTCACAGAGTTTTGCAGAGTTAAGAGATATAAAGATGTTGGCTGGTTGTTCTTAGATACACTGGATAAAGTTTTAAGAGAAAGCGATGAGCTAAAGGCTTCAAATTTGAAACTTAAGCACCACATGAAAGATGTAAAGGTTTCTATGTGTGCCCTGAAAGGAAATCTTATTTCCTGTGGCTTCAGAATTGAGATTTCTGAAAATCAGACCCAGAGTCTCATTGTGTGAGTAGCAGATTTATAACATAAACTAAAATCTCAACCTTGCAGGGCATCTGATGTTAAAGAAAAGACATTGATTAGGAAAGAATGGAATCCTGAAAGTTGGGATGGGGACATGTGGATTGATGATAATGGCAGTGAGGATATTGGAACCCTGGATTCTGCTGAGTCTTTGTTAGATATATCTGTAGTGGTCTGTCCTAAGGAAACAGTCCCCCCCCCCACCTCCAGTCTGCCATGAGGAGCCTGCCACCCAACTTCCACCTAAAGAGATTAACCCTTCAGTGCCTGCTAAACCTGGTAATCACCTCCCATCAAGAAGAAGCCCTCACTCTTCTGTCTGGAGAGATTAATCTTGTTTCATAAGATGAAACTGCCATGGAATGTCCTGAAGTAAATGGCTTGAGGGATACTTCTAATTCTTTTCATGACCCACCCCACCACCAGCCTTGCTTCAAGACCTATAACTAGACTAAAGTTCCAATAGACCCTGAAGGGTGAAGTACAAAGTGTGACCCATGAGGAAGTACCCTATATTTCAAAAGAACCATATGAGTTTTCCAATTTATACAGACAGAAATTAGAGGAATATGCATGGGAATTGATATTAAGGGTTTGGGATAATGATGGAAGGAATATAAAGTTGGATCAAGATGAATTTATTGATACGGATCCAGAAGTAGAGATTCTGCAATGTTGTAGCTTGAGGGGTTAGAAGGGAAGCAACAGTTTGGGTGGTTGGCTGAAACATGGATCAAAAGGTGGCTGACATTATCTGAGGTTGAAATACCAGAACTAACCTGGTATAATGTAGATAGATGGAATGTTAGAGTGGATTTATCAGGGAAGATCTGCTCACAGACTCCTGAAATGTCTAGAGGACACATCTTTTACCAGGACTGTGAGGAATACATTTGTGAGACTAGCTCTGTCATCCCTGAAGAGCTCTGTAGTTGTCCTTCTCTATAGGTCAGGTATTACTGTGGAACTGCTGTCACTGAGCTAGAATCCTTAAACACAATGGGGATAATCTGATCCTGAGTTGGCAGAAGCCACATGGCAGCAGTTAATTGCCAAAGACAAGGTAGGTGTGGCTACCATAATGGAAAACAGTCACAATAATCAGACTAACAGAGACTTATGGCATTGGCTAGTAGATCATGGAGTGCATGGAAGTAAAATAGATGGGCAGTCTACTAAATTCTTGTTTGATTTATATAAGCAGAAGAATTCAAGGTCAAGTGAACAAAAGCCTACCTTGAATTACAAAAAACAGAAAGTCACAGTCCCTTAATTAATTCCCAGACTTGAGACAGTTTACAGACCAAGAGCCCCTTGTATGAGGGGAAGATTGGGTGCACTTGGGGAAGGACCTTATTACACTGCCAAAAATTTATACCATGAATATTACTCCCAGCCTTCCCCAGGGGGACCTATGGTCTTTTACCAGGGTAACTGTGCATTGGGGAAAAGGAAATGGTCAGATATTTTGGGGATTATTAGATACTGGTTCAGAAGTGATATTAATTCCAGGAGAACTAAAATGTCACTCTGATCCACCAGTCAGAGTTGGGGCTTATAGATATCAGGTGATTGATGGAGTTTTAGCTCATGTTCATCTCACAGTGGGTCCAGTGGATCCTCAGACACATTCTGTGGTTAGTTCCCTAGTCCCAGAATGCATAATTGGAATAGACATCCTCAGCAACTGACAGAATCCTCACATTGTTTCCCTGACTCATGGAGTGAGGGCCATTATAGTAGGAAAGGCTGAGTGGAAGCCACTAGAACTGCCCTTGCCTGGCGAAATAGTAAACCAGAAGCAATACTGGATTCCTGGAGGGATTGCAGAGATTAATGCCACTCTTAAGGACTTGAAGGATGCAGAGGTGCTGATTCCCAGCACATATCAATTCAACTCTCCTATTTGGCCTGTGCAGAAAACAGATGGGTCTTGGTGGATGACAGTGGATTATCATAAGCTTAACCATTTGGTGACTCCAATTGCAGCTGCTGTTCCAGATGCAGTATCATTGCTTGAGCAAATCAACACATCCCCCACTACCTGGTATGCAGCTATTTATCTGGCAAATGCTTTTTTTCTCAATAGCTGTTGGTAAGGACCACCAGAAACAGTTATGCATTCAGCTGGCAAGGCCAGCAGTATACACTCACTGTGCTACCGCAGGGGTATATCAACTTTCCAGCCCTATGTCATAATATTTTCTGCAGGGATCTTGATCATTTTTCCCTTCCACAAGACACCACACTGGTCCATTATTGATAATATGTTGACTGGACCTAGTGAGCAAGTGTTAGTAACTACTCTAGATTTGTTGGTAAGGTATTTGTGTGTCAGAGGATGGCAGATAAATCCAATAAAAATACAGGGGACTTCCACCTCAGTAAAATTTCTAGGTGTCCAGTTGTGTGGGGCATGTTGACATATGCCTTCTAAGGTGAAGGATAAGCTGTTGCTTCTGGCCCCTCCTATGGCCAAAAAAGAGGAACAATGCCTAGTTGGCCTCTAGATTTTGGAGACAACAAATTCCTCACTTTGGTGTGCAGTTGTGGCCCATTTACCAGGTGACAGACAAGCTTCTGGTTTTGAGTGGGAACTGGTACAAGATGAGACTCTGTGACAGGTCATGTCTGCTGTGCAAGCTGCTCTGCCACTTGGCCCATATGATCCAGCTGATCCAATGGTGCTGGAAGTATCAATCAGAAATAGGGATGCTGTTTGGAGCCTTTGGCAGGCTCCTATAGGAGAATCACAATGCAGGCCCTTAGGATTTTGGAGCAAAGTCATACCATCCTCTGCAGATAACTACTCTTCATTTGAGAAACAGCTTTCGGCCTGCTATTGGGCTATAATAGAGACAGAATGCTTAACCATAGGCCACCAAGTTACCATGAGACCTGAGCTACCCATCATGAGCCGGGTGTTGTCTGAACCACCAAGCCATAAAGTTTGGCATGCACAGCAGCACTCCATCATAAAATGGAAATGGTATATATGAGATAGGGCTTGAGGAGGTCCTGAAGGCACAAGTAAGTTACATGAGGATGTGGCCCAAATGCCAATGGCCCCCACTCCTTCCACCTTACCTTCTCTTTCTCAGCCCACAGCTATGGTGTCTTGAGGAGTTCCTTACAATCAATTGACTGAGGAAGAGAAAACTCAGGCCTGGTTTACAGATGGTTCTGCAGAATATGCAGGCACCACCTGAAAGTGGACAGCTGCAGTATTGAAGCCCCTTTCTTGGATGTTCCTGAAGGACATTGGTGAGGGGAAATCCTCCCAGCAGGCAGAACTTCAAGCAGTGCACCTGGCTGTTCATTTTGCTTGGAAGGAGAACTGGCCAGAGGTGCATTTTTATATTGATTCAGGGGCTGTTGCTAATGGTTTGGCTGGATGATCAGGGACTTGGAAGGAATGTGATTGAAAAATTGGTGACAAGGAAGTCTGGGGAAAAGGTATGTGGATAGACCTTTCAGGGTGGGCAAAAACCATGAAGATGTTTGTGTCTCATGTGAATGCCCACCAGAGGGTGAATTCAGCAGAGGAAGATTTTAATAATCAAGTAGATAAGATAACCTGTTTGGTGGATACCAATCAGTCTCTCCCCAGTCACTCCTGTCATTGCCTAATGCGCTCATGAAAAAAGTAGTCATGGTGGTAGGGATAGAGGTTCTGCATGGGGTCAGCTACGTGGACTTCCACTCACCAAGGTTGACCTGGTTACAGCCAATGCTCATTGCCCAATCTGTGAGCAACAGAGACCCACACTCAGTCCATGATATGGCACCATTCTCTGAGGTAATCAGCCTGCTACCTGGTGGCAGGTTGATTACATTGAACTACTTCCATCATGGAAGGGGCAGCAATTTGTTCTCAATGGAATAGACACATACTCCAGATATGTGTTTGCCTTCCCTACATACAATGCTTCTCCCAAACTACCATCTGTGGATTTACAGAATGCCTTTCCACCATCATGATATTCCACACAGCATTGCTTGACAAAGGAATCCAATTCACAGAAAATTAAGTGAGGGAATTGGAACATGCTCATGGAATTCTCTGGTCTTACCATGTTCCCCATCATCCAGAGGCAGCTGGGCTGATAGAATGGTGGAATGGCCTGTTGAAGACTCATTGCAGTGCCAACTAGGTGGCAATACGTTGCAGGCTGGGGCAGTGTTCTCCAGGGGCTTGTGTATGCTCTGAATCAGCATACACTTTATGGTGCTGTTTCTCCTATAGACAGGATTCATGAATCAAGTGGTGAAAATGGGAGTGGCCACACTATCACTCCTAGTGATCCACTAGGGAAATTTTTGCTTCCTGTCCTGAAAGCTTAAGCTCTGATGGTCTACAAGTGTTTGTTCCAAAAGGAGGAGTGCTTTCACCAGGATACACAACAATAATTCCATTGAACTATAAGTTAAGACTGCCACCTGGGCACTTTGGGCTTATGCCTCTGAATCAACAGGATAGGAAGGGTATTATTGTACTGGCTGGGGTGATTAATCCTAACTATCAAGGGAAATAGCACTGCAACTACACATTGGAGGTAAAGAAGAGTTTTCTGGAATACAGGAAAATACCCCAGGTGTCTCTTAGTACTACTATGCCCTGTGATTAAAGTCAATGGAAAATTGCAACAACCCAATCCAGGCAGGACTCCCAATGGCCAAGAAACTAAAGGAATGAAGGTTTGGTTTACCCCACCGGGCAAAAAACCACGGCCAGCTGAAGTGCTTGCTGAGGGTAAAGGGAACATGGAATGGGTAGTGGAAGAAGGTAGTGATAAATATGAACTATGACCACCTGACCAGTTACAGAAATGAAGACTATGATGGCATGAATATTTCCTCCTTGTTTTGTTTTGAATATGTTTTTATTTGTCTGTAAAGCAAATATCTTTGTTTTCTTCTCTATCTTATCCCCTTATCATATGACATAAGCTGTATTGTTTATTTTGCAATATTCAAGTTAAAGTAAATCAATTTTAAGATTTAATGTCACCCAAGGACTTTCACCCTATTCTGGAGAGATTTAGTGCACTTCTGGTTGTACACAGGGCACTGGAGTATTGTTAGGCAAAATATATGTCTGTTATTGTTCTCTACTTAGAGATAAATTATGGTTTAAGTTCATGTGTATAACTGTCAAATTGACAAAGGGTGAACTGTGATGGTTGGATTCATGTGCCAACTTGGCTAGGTAATGGTGTCCAGGTGTCTGGTCAAGCAAGCACTGGCCTAACCATTACTGCAAGGACATTTGTGGCTGGTTAATAAACCGGAAGTCTTTTTTTATTAAATCATCAGTCTTGGCTGCAGCTGTGACTGATTGTATCAATGAAGGGCATGTCTTCCATAATGAGAGAATTAAATCAGCTGGATTTAATCCAATCAGTTGAAGACTTTTGAGGAAGACAGATAGAGAATCTTCTTCATCTTCTTTGGCTAGCCAGCGAAGCATTTCCTGAGGAGTTCATCGAACAACTTCGTTGGAGTTGCCCATTTGCTGCCTGCCCTATGGAATTAGGACTCATGCATCTCCACAGTTGTGTGGACACTTTTATAAAATCTTATATTTAGATATCTCTTGTTGATTCTGTTTCCATAGAGAACACTAACTAAAACATGGGGTTAGAGATATTGGCACATTGTAAACATCTAAGTTAAGGATTGTTAGTGAGCTATTGTGATTGGCTGTGTACACATTCAAATTAGGAATGTAAGTTGGCCTATTATGCCTCTGAACTAATTGGGATAGTCATTATCTGTCTATAAAGGAGGAATGCACAGGAAGCATCTGGTTATAGCAGAGATATAAATCACTTGCCTAATAGAGACAACTCTAATAATGGGAGGTAATAACAGGTAAGAGAAGTATGTTATAGCATGGTGATCAGTTGATACAAATAAAAACTATAATAACATGCAAAGGAGTGGAAATAAGCTAAACAAACTGAATGTAAGTGAGGGGCAAGGAAGGCATCTGGATACAGCAATGTTATAAATCCCTCATTTAATATAGGATAACAACTACAATGCCAATTAAAGAAATAAGCTTAAAATAACAAATACAATGACAAGTAAAAACCATTGTAATCAGTGGTTACAGCTGAACAGATTCCAGACTTAACAAGGTCACACTGTTAGAGCAAAGCCCAGAGCCTACATCATAAATAACAATGTCAGCATAAACTATCTGATGTAGCCAAATTCTCCACACATATATAGACCTTATCTGGTAGGGTATTTCAAGGACTTAGAGGTCATCTCCCAGAAGCTGGTCAATGGTCAGTTTCTTTGGAATGTGGAGAGTTTTATCATGCCAAACTGGCTTGAGTTAACCCTGTACCGAACATTGTTTCTCCTTGATTACTGTCTACAAGCAGACCTCCCTGATAAACTACTGTATACCATTCCTTTGTGGTTCTATACTAAGTAATAATCTTGAGGTGGCCTCTCCTCAATGCTGTTTGCATTCCAGAGTTCCAGGTTCCATAGAAGGAGAATTATCTGGTACAATTATTGATTTTTCATTATTATGAATGTGAAATCAAGAAATATAAGAGTATGTTAACTTTGCAAAAATATTGAAAAAATTATGAACAAAATATTCTATAAATTGAATTATGTTTTTAAAGCTTCTCTATATTCATGCCCACCTCCACCATGCTTATTTGCATAACAATTATTTTTTTAACATTACTACCCTTAATTTGTTGTATACTTTTCAAGATTCATTTGAGAAAAAGTTGATCACATTTTTCTCTAGTTATTTGTTAATATTATAGTATTTGTAATGCTGTCTTTAGTTTTTATTTTAATAATGGTATCCTTTCTGTTTCATCTTTTCTTGATTAGTTATTACATGGAATTATCAATTTTATTAATCTTTATAAATAGATGACTTGGCTTTGTTAAACTACTGTATGCATTATTTCATTAATTTTTACTCTTTAATATTTTGTCTTTCTTTATTATTTGATTTAATTTGCTGTTCCTTTTCTAGCTTCTTTCTATGGAATGTTAACTCACTGTTCCAGTGTATACATTTCTGTATAAACATGGCTCCAATTACATCATGACAGTTTTAGTTTATAGTATTTGCATTAATACTGAATTCGAAATCTTTTCCAATTTTCAATGTGATTTCTTTTTTGACCTATGAAATCTTTTAAAAATATAGTTATTTAATTTAAAAAGTAGTTGCATGTAGTCACATAACATACACTGGATGTATATAATCTTTTGAAATTTTTTTGAAACTTGGAATGAAAGTAGATTGTTCAGTTACTGGGTGCTGTATTCTGTGTGTCCAGTTAATAAAGTTTCCTTATTTCATTTTTCTAGATTTTCTTAGTAGTCTATTGTCTGTTTCTTAAATCAGTTTCTGAGATAATTGTATAATTCCTATTATATCAATCAGTTTAATCAGAGAAGCTGAGACCTAGAAGAACTGTATGCTAAGTGTTTTGGCCTTAAGAAATTGTCGGAACTCATTATTCTATAAAACTTGTTGCTTCAGGTCTAGTGTTCTGACTTGAGTAGAACTGGCAAGGCAGTTGGGAAAGAAAAATGGATATGAAATGGGTTTGAACAAAGACAGACTTGAACTGGGAAAACTGAACTTCAACAATCTTCCAAGTGTCAAAAGACAATGGCTGGGACTTTCAGGAAAAGGGTGGATTAGGAGAGGTAGATCAGACTTCTCTTCCATGAAAATAACTAATTAAAGAACAGAAATCACCCCAGAACCACAGTTCCATGGTGTGACTGGCCAGACAGGGACCTCTACAACATGTAGTGGGGGCTTGGATGGAGAGCTGGAGAGACTGTGTCTGAAAGGATGAGGGGGTTTACTCAACTGGGACCACTATGAGGGACTGGTAGCTGGAGCTGGCTGCCAGAGGATGGAACAGCTTCCCATGCCCTGTACACTCATCTCAGTAGTTGGCTGGAGAGATAACCCTTCCCAGCCCCACAGGCAGGAGTTCCTGTGGGGGAACTCAGGATTCAGCAGACTTGTGATTGCATTTACTCTTCCTCCATGGCAGCCCATGTTGTACACAGGCAAGAGACAGAGAGAGGCAAGTGCACCACATGGAAGCACCAGGAGCCCCACCCCAACCCCAGAGCTCCATGGGTGCTTGGCAGAAAGGGGCTATGTTGCATTTGTGCTGGAAGGTTAGACACACAACCCCCCAGTGTGAGAGTGGTCCAGTCAGAGCTACAGGAATGGCCAGACCCACTGTACCCTGGAGGGAACTCCTTACCAAACTACCCAGGGCCCCACCCACAGGTCTAGCAGTCCGCAGTGTACATGGAGAACTGGTGCACTGATTGGATTTCCAACTGGTTTGTAACTCACACAGTGCAAAGTTGAGGTTGGGGTAAAGCTGACTTGAGGGTGAGAGGCACCTCAAGAACACCATTTGCTGGGAAGACAGGGAAAGTACATTCCAGCCAGCTATAGCTCTTCCAAATTATAGATAAATGTTCAAATAATCCTGCATATCCCAAAATAACCTCATCAAGATAAGCAGATGCCCCAAAGCCAACAGAAAATCATAAGGCATATGAAGACCCAAGTAGATATGGACAAGCTAAATGAACAAATTAAAAAGCTGGAGGAGACACAAAAACTGTAGCAGTTAATCAAATCTCCAAAACAACTTCAGTGGGTTGGAGAAAGACATAAAAGGCATCAAGAAGATTTTAGAATAGCATAAAGAAGAATATGAAAGAGAAAATAAAAAATAGCAGAACATATGGAAATAAAAGATACTGTAGAGCAAATCAAAAATATACTAGAGACAAACAACAGCAGATTTGAAGAGGCTGAAGAAACAATAAGTGAATTAGAGGATAAGACAATTGCATATAAGTGCACAATAAACAAATGGTGAAAAATATTGAAAAATTTGAAATGGATCTCAGGGAAATGAAGGACAACATGAAGTGCACAAATATAAGAATGATTGGTGTCCCAGAAGAAGAAAAGAGTAAAGGGCTAGGAAGTTTATTTGAGGATTTAGTTGGAGAAAACATCCCAACCATTCTAAAGGACATAAATATGCAAATCAAAGGAGCCCATCAAACACCAAATTGAATAAATCCAAATAGACACACTGAGACATGTAGTAATCAAATTGTAAAATTCCGAAGAGAAGGAGAAAGTCCTGAAAGCAGCAAGAGAGAAGTGAGTCACCATATACAAGGGAAACCACATAAGACTAAGTACTGACTACTCATCAGGCACCATGGAGGTGAGAAGGCAGTGGTATGAAATATTTAAGAATCTGACAGAGAACAATTGCCAGCCAAGAATTCTTTATCCAGCAAAGCTCTCTTTCAAAATTGAGGGAGAGTTTAAAATCTTCACAAACAAATGCTGAGACAATTTGATAGGAAGAAACCTGCCCTGTAAGAAATTAAAAGGAGCTCTACTGGCTGAAAAGAAAAGAAAGGACAGGGAGGTCTATAGAAAGTCACAGAACTGAAGAGAATTAGCAAGGGTAACTTAAAGGGAAAAAAAGAGAGTGGGGAAAGCAGATCTGACAAGTTAAAATCAGAGGATAAGATGGCTAGTTCAGAAACTGCCTTCATGGTAATAACTTTGTATGTGAGTGAGTTAAATTCCTCAGTTAAAAACACAGACTGGCAGAATGGATTCAAGAGTATGACCAATTGATATGCAAATTAAAAGAGACTCATCTTAGACCTATCAACACAAGAGATTGAAAGTGAAAGTACAGAAAAAATTCCATGCAAGCTATAACCAAAAGAAAGCAGGAGTAGCTAAATAAATATCAGACAAAATAGACTTTAACTGCAAAGATCTCATAAGAGACAAAGAAGGACACTCTATATTAATAAAAGGGACAATTCACCAATAATAAATGATAATCCTAAATGTTTATGCACCCAATCAAGGAGTTCCAAATTACATGAGCAAACACTGGCTAAACTGAAGGGGGCAATAGAAATTTCTACAGTAATGGTGGAAGACTTCATTACACCAATCTCTTCTATAGATAGAAAGACTAGATAGAGGACAAATAAGGAAACTGAGAACCTAAACAATGTGATAAATGAATTGGACTTAACAGACACATATAGATTGTTACATCCCAAATTACCAGGATATACCTTCTTTTCTAGTGCTCATGGGAAATTCTCCAGGATAAGTCATATGCTCAGGCACAAAATGAGTCTTAGTAAATTTAAAAAGATTGAAATTATTCAGAGCACATTCTCTGGCAATAATGGAATGCAACCAGAAATAAATAACCACTGAAGAACCAGATCTTTCCCAAATGTATGGAGGTTAAATAACACACATCTCTATACAACCAGTGGGTCAAAGAAGAATTTGCAAGAGATATTGGTAAATATCTAGAGATGAATGGAAATGAGAACACAACATATCAAAACCTATAGGATGCAGTGAAGGCAGTATTAAGAGGGAAATTTATTGCTCTAAATGCATACATCAAAAAGGAAGAAAGAGCTAAAACTAAAGACCTAACTGAAAACTGAAGAGGCTAGAGAATTATCAGCAAATTAACCCTAAAGTCATAGAAGAAAAGAAATAACAAAGATTAAAGCAGAAATAAATGACCTGGCAAACAAACAAGCAAACAAAAAAACAATAGAAAGAATAAATAAAGCCAAAAGTTGGTTCTTTGAGAAGATCAACAAGATTGACAAAACCTTAGTGAGACTGACAAAGTCAAAAAGAGTGAAGATCCAAAATAAACAAAATCATAAAAGAGAGTGGGGTCATTATTATGGAACCTGAAAAAATAAAAAAAAAAAAATCAGAAGAGTATACTATGAACAACTGTATGCCAACAAACAAGAAAACTTAGAGGAAATAGACAATTTCCAGGAAACACCTGAACAACCTAGACTGACAACAGAAGATATAGAAGACCTCAACAAACCAATCACAGGTAAAGAGATCCAATCAGTTGTCAAAAATCTTCCTACAATTAAAAGCCCAGGGCCAAATGGCTTCAGAGGGGAATTTTAGCAATCTTTCCAAAAAGAAGTGACATCATCTTGCTCAAACTCTTTCAAAAAACTGAAGAAAAAGGAACACTGCTGTGCTGGTTTGTATGTATTGTATCCCCCAGAAAAAGGAATGTTTTTGGTGCAGTCTTATGGGGGCAGATGTATTGGCGTTGATTAGGTTGGAACTCTTGATTAGGTTGTTTCCATGGAGATGCACCGCACTTAACTGTGGGTGATAACCCTGGTTGCATGGTTTGCATGGAGATGTGGCCCCACCCATTCAGCATGGGCCTTGGTCGGCTTACTAGAGCACTATATAAGCTCAGACAGAAAGAGTGAGCTTGCTACAGCCACAAGGGACACTTTGAAGAATGCACAGGAGCTGAGAAGAGAGGAGCTGCAGATGAGAGACATTTTGAAGATGGCCATTGAAAGCAGACTTTTGTTCCAGAGAAGCTAAGAGAGGACAAATACCCCAAGAGCAACTAAGAGTGACATTTCTGAGGAACTGCAGCCTGGAGAGGAATGTCCTAGGAGAAAGCCATTTTGAAACCAGAACTCTGGAGTAGACACCAGCCATGTGCCTTCCCAGGCTAACGAGGTTTTCTGGACATCATTGGCCATCCTCCAGTTGAAGGTACCTGATTGTTGATGACTTACCTTGGACACTTTATGGCCTTAGACTGTAACTTTGTAACTAAATAAAATCCCCTTTATAAAAGCCCATCCATTTCTGGTGTATTGCAAAAAGGCAGCTATTAGCAAACTGTAACAACTCCCTAATTCATTTTATGAAGCCTAATATCACTCTAATACCAAAAACCAGATAAAGATACTACAAGAAGAAAATTATAGGCCCATATCCCTAACGAAAAAAATGAAAAAAATTCTCAACAAAGTATGTGCAAATCGAATCCAAATGCACATTAAAAGAATTATACACCATGACCAATTTGGGTTCATTCCTGGCATACAGGGTTGGCTCAGCATAAGAAAATCAATCAATGTAATACAACACATTAACAAATCAAAAAGAAAAATCAAATGATCATCTCAATAGGTGTGAAAAAGCATTTGACAAAATTTAGCATCCCTTTTGATAAAAATATTTCAAAAAGTAGGAATTGAAGGAAATTTCCTCAATATGATAAAGGGCATATATGAACAACCCACAGCCAGCATTATACACAACAGTGTGAGGCCTAAGATTGGGAATGAGACAAGGATGCCCACTGTCACCATTATTATTCAACTTTGAGCCAGAAGTTCTAGCCAAAGCAAACTGGCAAAACAAAGAAATAAAAGGCACCCATATTGGAAAAGAAGAAGTAAAACCATCATTATTTGCAGATGATTTGATCTTATATTTGGAAAATCCTGAGATATCTACCACAAAGCTACTTGAGCTAATAAACAAATTCAGCAGAGTGGCAGGATACAAGATTAATATGCAAAAGTCAGTAATGTTCCTATACGCTAGAAATGACCTAACTGAAGAGATACTCAAGAAAAAAGTTCTGTTCACAATAGAAACTAAAAAACTCAAGTGCTTAGGAATAAACCAAGGTTGTAAAAGATTTCTACACAAAAAATTTCAAAACTTCACTAAAATAAATCAAAGAAGCTCTAAATAGTTAGAACTACGTCCTGTGTTCACCCAAACTGATCTACAGAGTCAATGAGTTCCAATCTTACTAGTAGAATCGCTAATATGAGGGATGAATAATTAGGGGCTAAGAGCTTTGGGTTGTTTTGTGTTATGACGATTGTTTAAAATTGAGAGTGATGATAATTGTACAATTAAGTGAAGATAACGTGAGAAACTGATTGTTTATCTTGGACACAATACATGCTACATAAAACTAGAAAACCCCTACTCAATCTTGAGGATTGCTCTTATGAAACCCCTCAATCTTGAGGCTTGCTCTTGTGAAACTTATGGCTATAAAAGGAAGGATAAGCCTACCTACAATTATGCCTAACAGGCAGCTCCAGAGAACGTCTTTTGCTCTCAGATGTGGCCTTTCTCTCTTTAAGCCCAACCCTGAAAACCAATTCACTAACCTCTTGCCTTCATGAATGAATCTCCCTGGCGATGTGGGACATGACTTCCAGGAATGAACCTGGCCTTGGCAACGAGGGTTTGAAAATACCTTCTTGACCAAAAGGGGGAAAAGAAAGGTAACAAAAGAAGGTTGCACTGGCTAAAAGATTTCAAACAGAGTCAAGAGGCTATTCTGGAGGTTACTCTTATGCAAGCTCCAGCTAGATATCCCAAATGGCCACAGTATGCCATGCCCTTACCAAAACTAGTCTGGAAATATCTAGGTCCCTACCTGAGATTCGATAAAATATTCACTCGCTAAGTTTTATCTTTCAGAAACTTAAATCCACCAGTCTGTTCCTCTGCCAGGTAAGTCCCAAAACCCAGAGGCAACAGCCTCTTCATGAACATCAACCAGATGCAGCTACTTTCCCCATAATGTCAACATCCCTTTTCAATATGAACAAGTTAGGGTGGTCACTCTACACATCCCGGAAGATCAACAAAGTGATTAAATGAGAGGAAGGGGTAGCAACAGACAAGATAGGATTTAACAAAGGATTATGTATACTGACTCTTTATATAAATATATATTTTTAGATGCTAGGGTATTATAAATAGCTAGAAGAAAATAACTGAAATGGTAGAACTGTAGCCCATAACATTCTTTGAAATTTGCTCTATAGCTACTTGTTAAAAGGTATTTTGAAATTATCCTTATTCTGTATATATGTTATATTTCACAATAAGAAAATAATTCGAATTTTGGAATTGGAACACATAACATTCTTTGAAATTTGCTAACTACTTGTTAAATCATACTTTGAAAATTATCACTATTCTGTATAAATGTTATATTTCACTATAAAAATATTAAAAAAATAGAATGGCTCTACTTCATTTCCACCTTCCAAATTTCATGCTAAATGTATGTTGTAGCACATCTAACCCACAACTATGCAGGCAAAATTTTTGTAAATCTGAATCCAGCTTAGCAATGTTGAAAAAATCAAATCCATCATGTCCATCATTTTCATATGTTTATCTATTTTCTTTATAATTGTGTACATTTGTGCTTTGTATATTTTAAGCCCAAATTATTATTAGATGCATACTAATTTGAATTTTTGTATTTTATTGATAACATGAATGTCTGCCATTTTGTGGGATTCATTCTTACTTTATAATTTTTTTTTTGCATAGATACTCTAGCTTTCTTTTTATTTGCCATGGTCTGTATTTTCTTATTATTCTGTTATTTTCTGTCTACCTTTATGTAGATGCTTTAAATCCTGTCATTTTGGGTGGTTTTAAAAATCTTTATTTGGATCCTTTATTCCACTTATATTTAATATAAATCCTGTTATAATTATGTTTAAATCTACCCTACTTGACATTCCTTCCTCCCTCTTGCTATCTGACCCAAGGCCTTCTGTGCCTTCCCTCCTAGTCATTCATATTTCTTCATTCATTCTCTTTGCCAGTTCCACAGACTAAAAGGAATTAATTGAACATTGATGCCCTTTTGCTGTCACAGACATTTGACAGAAAATGCAGATAACTTGAAGATAAGAAATGAAATAAATGGAAGTATAGTCAGATAACATGTTCTCAATCCCCTTTAAAACTAATAACTATTGATAATCTATTCATTTAAAATCCTCATTCACATTATTTCCCAGGATTTTCATTTGTGCAATGAGCTAACTTCAGAAGAATGTAGACAAGTTATAATTTATTTCAGAAAAGTGTCTAAAAAAGTGGCATGGAAAACTATTTTCTATTATTGGAAGAACTGAAAATAGTTATGTCCTATTATTTTAATCAAATGTTTTCAGTGGCTGGTAGTTATCCCAGTGACTGATATCTGTCAAAAAAAATGTAATTCTCATGGTTTCTAATTAAATGTGTCATTTTGGATGCCCATGTTTACCACCAAACCTTTCTCATACCCCCATGAAATCACTGTAATTGAACATAAAGGCGTAAATTCAAAGAAAAGAGAATGGAGGAAGAGACAATAACTAAGTCAAAAATGATAAGAGATATTCAAAGCAAGATGCTTGACAACAGATGGATGAGCTTATTTAACAGTCTGGATAATGCCAAGTTCATTCAGTGGGAAGGGCTCAGGGAAGAATGGATCTGTGCTATACAAGCCCCTAGAACTAAGTACTCGGACCTACCAAGGATATTAAAAGCAGAGGTGGGAGTGGAGCTGGAAGTCAGGTGAGTGGATGAAAGTCTATATAAGAATCAGTTCGACCTCTGGAGATTCTCTTGCAACCCAAGAAACTAAGCAACCGCTGTCTCCAACATGAGCAGCAGGCTGGAGATTTGCTCTCTGAAGAAGTTAAAGGATTTTAACTAGAAAACACCATGCAAAGTTCAGGGTAGGAGTGTCATAAAGAAAATAAGGGGAAGTATTCAAAATTCTTCAGAGTAAATGGAGGAGAGAGCACCACTACTCTCTCTCCCTCTCTCTCTCTCTCTTTCTCTCTCGGAGCAGAAAATGCTGGCAGCGAACCTTATCCTCTAACCCCACATGCAGCAGAAGTTGTCATTTCAGTGCAAGCTCACAGGCCAAAGACAAGTTGACCTGCAGACACTGGGGTTCTCAGTACAATGACTGGAACATAACTGATGGTGCTATGTGAGTCTAACATAGATATCACCACCCCATCCTGATACACAAGTACATAGCTTCTAGTCACCTAATGAAGAGCCAAGAAGCAGCTGACATTCGTATAAAACTCTAACAGGAATGACCAATAAAATAATGATCAAATATTACTTTGAGGGAGGAAGGAGACAATGCAAGGAATAGGAGGTATTAAAAGAGTTGTAACATCCTAACAAAAATGTGATAGCATAAAGAGAAAACATTCTAACAATAAGAATATGCTCTTAAAAATGAAAAAGAAAACATGATAGCACAAAGTTTTAAAAAATTAAATAGGAGTGCTAGAAGATAAAGTAAGCCATTCCTTCAGAATTCAGAGCAAAAAGGCAGAGAAGAAAAATAGTAGAAAATGAAAAAAGTAAATTGAAGGACCAGTACAGAAACCGCAACATAATAGTAAGCATTGCACAAACAACAAAAACACAAACAATCAAAATGGAAGGGAGGAAGCTATCAAAGTAATAACACAATTTTTTTTTTTGCCACAACTCAAGGACATCTGTTTCCAGAATTAAAGATTTTTCTGAGTGCCTAGCACAATGAATGAAACAATGAATAATATAATGAAATTTCAGGATATTATTGATAAAGAAAGTATTATAAAAGCTTCAGAACAAAGCAATAAGAATTTGAATAAATTTGGAATTATCAAACATAATACACAAGATAAAACAAGGCCTCCAAAATTTTATGGCTAAATGACCAGCAACCTATAAGACTATATCCAGCCATATTTCTAATGATGAGAAAGTATAAAATAAAGACTAAACACACACACACACACACACACACACACACACACACACACACACACACATATAGATATTTGTTGTTAGAGTTTTGATTTATTTGGGCAGGTGAGTGTGTTTTATATATATATATATATATATATATATATATATATATATCTATATATATATATATATCTCATAACAAAATCCAAAACTGTGATATTGGGAGGAGATGGGTGACTGTGTGTTTGAGTCTGTGCTGTGAAGAGTGTGACTAGGAATATGTTTTTGGTTTGGGGGGAATTTTAACAAAGTAAGTACTCAGTTTCTTATATATGAAGTTAACAAATCTGTAAAATGAAAGAATAATAGTATAGTATTTGTATATGATACTCAGAATTAAGTACCAGGCACACACACACACACATACACACACAGTTGAAGATAAAAGCGTTTAAAGAAAAAGAATTGGTACGGGGGAATTTGGGAACGGAAAATGTGATTTTTAATTAAGCCTTCTAGAATTATTTGTCATTTAAAATATATGTGGGCATTGCTTTAATAAAAATAAATCTAATTTAATTTAACACGTAGATTCCATGATGTTTTTCTTCTGTAATTCTGAGAAAGAGGTTCCTCAGTTTGTTCTAGTGTAGTTGCCCACTAAATAGGTCTGGTCTTGCTACTTACTATTTAAATATGCCTTTTAACACTAACTTAAAATCAGTGAAGATGATAAGCCTGCATTCCACTTAAAATTAATTCATGTAATATACTTTCAGCATATGCATCTGTAGGTACAACTGTTCAATTTAGGTGATTTATGCAGTTTCCTGGGTATCGTGGTTTTAAAAAATATTCTACAATTGTATCCAAATATTAAAAAAATTCTGGTTTTCAACAACCAAATTCTAGGTATAAATCATCATTTTGCCTCACTTAATATAACTTAAGTCATCCTTTCTTCGAAATTTAGGAGAGAAGAAAATCTTCAATTAGTGAAGATTGATATCCCCCACAAGAAACCTATTGAATTTCCAGAAAGATATTACATAGTGGAAATCACTGTTTATTTTGAAATAAGCACTGTTTTTAATTTCGTACAGTTGCCCATATTTGTATACAGTTAATTATTTTTTAAATCAATCCTAACTCTGGTTTTAAGCAGATTCTATGCTCTTTTTTTTTTTTTTTTTAATGGTAGATGTTGAAGTTAATAGCAAAGGAAAATGAGGTTTCTATATTACAATTTCTAAAGTCTTTGGCACCTAATTACTAAGGAACTTTTTGCAATATCTACCATACCAGGTTACATTAAAACAGGGGGATCCAATGATCCCAGGATGTGCTTGAAAGCTAACTTATTGATGTCCGAGTTCATAAATACAATTGAAGACAAAATTTCCTATGGGTTAAATTTTACAAAAGTATAATTGTGGAAATGTTTGAAATAGAGCTGTTCTTGACCTACTTATTTAGTAATTAAGAGTTGTTTTTACTTACTTGTCTCAGGAATTGAGGAAAGGAGAACAAATGCTAAATTTGTTCTCAACCTCAAATTCTTCAAAGTGACGATTTCTGTATTCTTACTGACTTGAGCACAAGAAAATTTAGTTTACCTTATTAGTAAAATGTTCTCCCTAAGAAAGGTAAATCATTTGATGCAATTACAATGAAATCCTAGCAGTAAATTCATCAATGAAACATAATCCCTATTTCTGATACAACAATCTTTAGAATATGGATCTGTGAAGCACAAGGCTTTCTTCTTCCTACTATCAGCAATTGGTGAGGTAGGAAGATAACGAGTAATGATCAGCAGGATGTAGTTACTATGATATATTTTCTATTGCTCAGGAATACATTTTTAGGCCTAATTTAATGCCGAAGCTTTCTCCATAAGAAAAACACTATTGAAGGGACTCAAATAGCCAAGATGGTACAGGCAGCTTTGCAAAACAGTACCTATGACTAGTAATGTATATCTTTAGGGAGAAGAGCTTAAAGTAAGAAACTTAACAGACTATGAAGGGATAGACACTATTTATACTGCTATTATTACTTTTTATCCTCTCAAGTTAATAATTAGTCAATTTAAGATTTAATGGGTGGTTTGAGGAGAACTAAAGTATATTTTTTCCTTCTTCCTTAATTTTCTAGCTAGCGCAAAGACTCACTACAATATATCATCATCTCATACCATCTGACTAGCCAAATCTGAAAATTTGGGTAATTTCTAAAACATTTTTTTGTCATGTGAGTATGAAAGAATTGGAAAAAAAGTGGATTTTTTGCTTATAATTGACTTTCCTATTTGCTATAGACAATGCTGTAAAAATTCTGGAACTCCGACTAATTCAATGTGAGAACATTTGAATTATATATTGGTTAACAGTGGTTTTTGTTTCATTACAACAAAGACTATTAATAACATCAAGAATCCCAAACAGTAAGGGTTGACCAAAGACAAAGCTACAGATCTGATAATCATAAAATTATGGTGCTATCCTTTCCAAAATAAATTGCAGCAACTTTATGTACTAATGGTCGAGAGATCAATACTTGTTAGTATTCTCATTGGGGATAAAGGCTTTGCTACTATTCATCTGTGAACACATATTGTGCAGTCATCAGTCATGGGACTGCATCCTAATATATGCATGCTGGAGTTTCAGCTCTGTGCTTGCACTTTTAAATTAGTCTCAGCATGGAAGAAAGCAATCCCTGCAATTTGCAGGTAAGAAGCAAATAAATTCTCATAGGATAAATATCACTAGAGTAAAAAAAAAAAAAAAATATATATATATATATATGTGTGTGTCTTCTTTCTCTAACAATGCACTGTACACTTGCCTATCATAGTAATTTTTCCCTTTAAGATCCATTGGGTTGTATGGATGAGCAACAGTATCTGCAACTGCAGAGGCATTCCAATCCTCACAGCTGTCAGTAAAGTCTACACTAATGTGTCCTGAAAGAGTGATTAATAGATTTTGACAAAATCATTGCATTGCATACTTAATCAGATTATACATCTGTTAGAAATGGTTTGCTTCTAACATCTGCAGTCAAAATCTGTGTTCAGTATTCATATCATTGCTTTAGCAGAAGCATGAAACTACAATCTAGTCAGTTTAGCACTGACAAAAACAGATGAATCAAAAACAGATGAATCATGACATTTTCTCGATTTCATTCAGATGCTTTTTTTTCCCAAAATTTCCTAGAAGTTTGTTTGTGCCTAAGCTAATGTTCATTAAAAAGGAAGGAGATAAATATAAATAATTATAAGCTACACTCTCAAGAAAAATATACATGGTGGCTTGATATCATCCCAAAGTTGGTTCTACTTGGTTATAATTTCAGAAACATATTGCAAACAATGTTAGTCTGAGGAGATATATGTGATGAGACAGGTTTTCGTGTTATGAAATTCAGTACAACAACTCATATTTTCATGTGGTTAGGTATATAAAATTTTTAAGGAAGAAATTTGTTCAAAATTGGTAAAGTGAGATTTAGAATTGTCCTATTTTCTTCTCAGCATTTATTCATTTTCTAAATGTGGTTATGAAACATTTCTTTTAAACAAAACATGTCAGCATTAATCTTTCTCATCTTAACCCTAACAGAGACCCTGCCATAAATATGTTTCCCCTTCCATCTTCCAAGACTGTCTCCAGTGTTCCACCAGCATCCTGATCACATATTCTATTTCCTATTATTAACATTCACTTCTAGAAATCTGCAGTCTTCTTTGAACTTACCAGTGTAATTAAGCTGCCCTTACAAAGATCATCAATGACATCTATGTTACAAATCCAGTGATCACTTTCTATTCCTCAACTAACTTGATATCACTGTACTATATAGCAAACCTACATACTCCAATCTTGAAACTGTCTTCTTTTTACTGTACTCACTCCATATGTTTTGAACTCACCAAACATTTCTTTTTAGTTTGCTCTGTATTGTCTACCTTCTCTGAGCTCTCCTCAATTTTGGCAATCCAAGTACTTTATTAATCATCTTCTCTATTATAAAAAAGCTGATATAAACATTTCTGCACAAATTTTTGTTGGGGAATATTATTATTTTTCTTGGAGAAAAATAATAGGATGGGAATTTCTAGTGTATTATATATTATAGACATATTATAATTAACATAACTATAAGTAACTGCCAACTTGTTTTAAAAAACATTTATACGATTTTACCTGCCCACCAGCAATAAATAAGAGCACCTACAACTCTACATCCTTACCAAAATTAGTATTCAATCTTTACATTTTAATTTCAATCTTTTCTATCAGTGTTTAGTAGCAGCTCGCTTTTTTTCTTTTCTAACATAAACATTTTAAGCTATAATTTTCCTTCTAAGCCCTGCTCTAACAGAAACTCACAAATTTGGATATGTTTTGTTTTAATTTTCATTCAATAAAAAATATTTTTCTAATTTCCTTACTGAGTTTATAAACCAGGTGTTGTTTAAAATGTGTGCTTTTTTGTTTGTTTGTTTAAGTTTCCATGTATTCTGGGATTTTGTAATCTACTGCCATAAGGTTTAGAGAAGATACTCTGCTATTTCAGTCATTTTAAATAAATTTTGATACTTTTTTAATGGTCCAGCATATCATCTATCTCTTGGAATATTCCATTTGCACTTGAAAAGAATGTGCTGTTGTTAGGTGGTGTGTGCTATGTCATTTATTTCCAGTTAAGGTCTTTTATATCACATTAATTTTCTGTCTGTTTTTATCAATAACTGAGAAGTATTGAAATTGGAATCTAAGTGTAGCTTTGTCTATTTCTTTCTTCACTTAACTCAGTTTGGCTTTGTTACTAGCACATATTTTTAACATTGTTATGTCTTCCTTAGGAATTGTTCCTTTTCTCAATGTGAAATGTTCCTCTTCATTCCTGAAAATATTTCTTATGGTGAAATCAAATACTTTGATATTAATATGTCATTCCAACCATCTTTTAGTGTTTGTATAGTATATCTTTTTCTGTGCTTTTCTTTTTCCATCCCTCTTTCTTGATATTTAATATAGCTTCTCTCAATTTGGCATCCAATTGTGTCTTGTTTTAATGCAGTCTGTTAATTTGTTTCCTTTAAATGACATATATAGGCCATTTCTATTTAATGTAATTATTTATATGATTGGGTTAAATCTTACCATTTATTTTGTTGCCATCAGTTCTTTGTTCTTATTTTTCTCTTTTCTTGTTTTCTTTTGAATTGATATCACTAATATTTGCTTATTAGTTATACCTCTGATTTATTTTTTAAGAATTTTCTAAGGTTTGTAAGAAGTATCTTTCATTTCTCATAATCTATCTTCAAATACTCTTAAACCACTTCAAAGGTAATAATTTACAGTTTACCTATAAACCACAGCCTATTACCCCTCCCATCCTATTGCTGTCATACCTTGAAACCAAAGAGAACATTTCATTGTCTTTTATACAGCCAATTATACTTTTAAATTCAATTTTATTGAGATATATTCACAAACCATACAATCATCCAAAGTGTACAGTTGTTCACAGTACCACCATATAGTTGTACATTCATCACTCTAATCTAGTTTTTGAACATTTTCTTTGTACCAGAAAAGGTGAAAATAAGAATAAAAAATAAAAGTAAAAAAGAACACCCAAATTATCCCCCCCACTCTATTTTTGATTTAGTTTTTTGTCCTCATTTTTCTACTCATCCATCCATACACTGGATAGAGTGTGATACACAAGGCTTTCACAATCACACTGTCAACCTTTGTAAGCTACATTGCTGTACAATCGTCTTCAAGAGTCAAGGCTACTGGGTTGCAGTTTGATAGCTTCAGGTATTTGCTTCTAGCTATCCAATGTGTTGAAACCTAAAAAGTGTTATCTATGTGGTGCATAAGAATGCCCACCAGTGTCCTTTCAACTCCGTTTGGAATCTCTCAGCCACGGAAACTTTATTTCATCTCATTTCGCAACCCCCTTTTGGTCAAGAAGATGTTCTCAATCCCATGATGTCGGGTCCACATTCATCCCTGGGAGTCATATCCTGCATTGCCAGGGAGATTTACACCCCTGGGAGTCAGATCTTATGTAGGGTAGAGGGCAGTGAGTTCACCCATCAAGTTGGCTTAGCTAGAAAGAGAGGGCCACATCAGATCAACAAAGAGGTACTCAGTGGGAGACTCCTAGGCACGATTATAAGCATGTTCAGCCTCTCCTTTGCAGTAATGAGCTTCATAAGGACAAGTCCCATGATAGAGGGCTTGACACATAAAACCACCAGTCCTCAATGTTTTATACAGCCAGTTATATTTTAAGAAACTTTTTTATAAAAAAGGGGAAAAATATTTAATTTACCCACATATTTTCCATTTCCATTGCTCTATATGTTTCTTTGTAGATCCAAGTTTTCATCTGTTATTTTCTTCCTGCTTGAATAACTTCCTTTAATATATCTTGTAATGGGTTTGCTAGGTATGAATTATATCAAATTTTACATGTCTAAAAGATATTTATTTCCTGAATTTCAAATTCTAGGTTGACATTTCACATTTTAACTTTTTATTCAACATTTTGAAGTTGGTCTGTTGTCGTCTTCTAGTTTTACAGTACTTCTGACAAGAAACATAGGTTATTTCTTATTGTATTTATTTCTCTATACATATCCCTGTGTTCCATCATCCACTGCTGGATGATTTCAAGACTTACTCTTTGTCATTTGTTTTAGCTCGCCTTACTGATACGCTTGTCATGAGTTTCTTTGTGTTTATCCTTGTTTGAGATTCCTAGATCAGAGAATTTACACTTTTCCTAAAATTTAGAAAAATTTTAACTGATATTTTATTCTCTCTCCCCAAAATTTTAATTGATTTTTTATTCTGTCTCCCAATTTTCTCTCTTTTGTTCCTTTACCTTCAGTTACAATGAGCTGTAATTGCTCTGTAAAAGACATTGAGGATCTTTTCCTTAAATTCATTCATTTTATCCCTTTCATTTTGGATATTTTCTACTGCCATGTTTTCAAGTGTAGTGATCTTTTCTTCTACAGTGTCTCATCAACTGTTAATCCCATCAAGCAGAATTTTCAAATCATCTGTTACATTTTTAATGTCTAGAAGATTTATGTCTTTTAAAAATATTTATCTTCTATGTCTGTGATTGTTTGACATTTTATATTTGCATATGCCTTTGAATACTTGAGTATTTTTATAATATCTATGATAGCATTTAAAAGACCTTGTGTACTAATTCCACCATGTTCTCATTCCTGGTCTATTGTTCTTTATTTTAATTTACTTTTTTATTAGAGAAGTTGTAGGTTTACAGAAAAATCATGCAGAAAATACAGAGTTCCCATATATGCACCCCCATTATTAACACATTACTGTTAGTGTAGTGAATTTGTTACAATTGATGCAAGAATATTATTACAATTGCACTCTTACCTATAGTCAATTGTTTACAGTAGGGTTCACTGTGTTGTCAGTACTGTTTTTTTAATTTTTTATTCTAGTCTCATATATACAACCAAAATCACATTCAAATACATAATTCAGTGGTGTTAATTACATTTACAGTGTTGTGCTACCATCACCATCATTATCAAAACTTTTCCATGACTCAAAGTAGAAACTCTACCAGTGAAGCCTGAACTGCCCATTCAATACCCTTATTTCAGCCTGTGGCAAACTGTATTTTAGTTTCTGACTCTATGAGTTTGCTTATTCCAATTATTGCATATCAATGAGATCATAAAATATTTGTCCTTTTGTACCTGGCTTATTTCACTCAAAATGAATTCTTCAAGGTTCATACATGTTGTAGTAGAGTATCTTTTCAGAAGTTCATTACTTTTCACAGCTGAATAATATTCCATTTGTGCATATGCCACATTGTGTTTACACATTTGTGCCAATTTGAAGTTCATATGGACCCCAGAAAAGCCATGATCTTTTAATCCAATCTTGTTGGGTGGGACCTTTTGATTAGGTTGTTTCCACGGAGATGTGACCCACAGAATTGTGGATGGGAACTCTGGTTATATTATTTTCATGGAGATGTGAACCCACCCATTCAATATGGGTCTTGATTGGTTTACTGGAGTCCTTTAAGAGAGCTCACAGAGAGAAGAACTCAGAGAAACTGAGAGACAATTTTGAGGAATGCTAAGATCTGTAATCCAGAGTTTGCCCCCAGGAGAAGCTAAGAGCCAATACAGACCTAGATGCTTGGAGATGAAGACAGAAAGAGTTTGTAGATGCTAAGCTAAGAGATGAACCCTGGAATTTGCCCCAGAGAAGCTAAGAGAGAACCCCTAGACATTTAGAGAGAAATGCCCTGGGAGAACAATCAAGGATGCACAGGAGCTGAGAGAAAGAAGCTAACAGAGACAGAAGCCCAGAGACATTTTGGAAGAAGACATTTTCAAACCAGAACCTAGGAGCAAAGGACCAGCAGACACCAGCCATGTGCCTTCCCAGCTGACAGAGGCATTCCAGACACCTTTGGACTTTCTTAAGTGAATGCCTTAGTTTGGACATGTTTATGGCACTAGAATTGTAAATATATAACCTAATAAATCCCCTTTATAAAAGCCAATCCAATTCTGGTATTTTGCATAATGGCAGCTTTGGCAAACTGGAACAACATTCATCTGTTTATGGACACTTAGGTTGCTTCCATCTCTTGGCTTATGTGAATGATGCTACTCTGATCATTGGTGTGCAAATATTTGTTCAAGTACTTGCAATAATTTACCTGTTTCCCTGAGTTTTAAAGAAGAAGGCTCTGTCAGTTTTTTTTTTTAATTAGATATTCTGTGGGTTTACAGAACAACAATGCATAAAATAGAGGATTCCCATATACCACACCAACAACAACTTGCATTGGTGTGGATCATTTGCTACAATTGATGAGAGCACATTTTTATAATTATACTATCAATTAAATTCCCATGACTTAATTTAGATTTCACTCTTTGTATTGTGCAGTGCCATGGATTTCTTTTTTCAATATTGTTACCATATATACAATCTAACATTTCACCTTTTAGTCATATTCAGATAAATACTGCAGTGCTGTTAATAGCATTCACAATTTTGTATTACCATTCACAATTTTGTATTACCATCACGACCATTCATTACCAAAACATTTCCATCATTTGAACCCTGTACATTTTAAGCCTTAACCTCCCTTTCCCTTACCCCTTCCCATGGAAAACATATTCTAGATTCTGACTCTGTGTGTTTGTTTATTCTAATTGTTTCAAATCAGTGAGATCATACAATATATGCCCTTTTGTGTCTGACTTATTTTACTCAGCATGATGTCCTCAAGGTTCATCCATGTTGTTTCATGTATCAGGACTTTATTCCTTTTTGCAGCTGAATGGTATTCCATTATATGTATATACCACATTTTATTTATTGACTCATCAATTGATGGATTCTTGGGTTGTTGTCATATTTTTGCAATTGTGAGTAATGCCACTATGAACATCAGTGTGCAAATAACTATTCAAGTCCCTGCCTGCAATTTTTTTGAGTCTATACCTAGCAGTGGGATTTTCTTCCAGAGCAGATACACCATTTTACATTGCTACCAGCAAAGATGAGTATTCCTATTTCTCCAAATCCTCTCCAACACTTGGTATTTTAAATTTTATTTTTTAACAGCAGCCTTTTCATTGAGTGTGAAATGGTATCTCATTGTGGTTTTGATTTGCATTTCCATGATGTGTAGTTATGTTGAACATCTTTTCATGCAATTTCTGGCTATTTGTATATCTTGTTTGGAGAGATACCTGTTCAAGTCATTTTCCCATATTTTAATTGGATTCTTTATCATTTTTTTTGGTTATTTAGAGGATTTCTTTATATATTCTGGATATTAATCCTTTATCAGAGATGTGGTTTCCAAAAGTTTTCTCCCATTGTGCAGGTTGTCATTTTGCTTGCATGATTTATCATGAAGGGACTTCAGTCCTTTGAAGAACAGAAGTTCAAATTTTGACAAGGTCTCATTTATCTAATTTTTCTTTTTTGTGTGTGATTTGGGTGTAAAGTCTAAGAAACCATTGCCTAATGTAAGGTCCTGAAAGACGCTTCCCTACATTTTTTTTAGGAGTTTGACAATTCCAACCCTTATACCCTTATATTAAGGCCTTTGGTCAAATTTGAGGTTACTTTTGTATTTAGGGTGAGACAGGTGACCTCTTTTTTTGTTTTGTTTTTGCAAATGGAGATTGTTTTCCTAGCACCATTTGTTGAAAGAGATGATTCTTTTCCAATTGGGTGGTCTTAGGTACCTTGTCAAAAATCAATTGGCCATAAATGTGAGGGCTGATTTCTGATCTTTCATTTCTACTTCTTTGGTCTATAGGACTATCTGTAATATGTTTTAAGATCAGGAAGTGTGAGTCCTTCAACTTCATTCTTTTTCTAGATAGGTTTGTGGTCCCTCACCCTTCCATATAAATTTGATGATTGGTTTTTCTGTTTCTGCAAAGAAAGTTGGAATTTTGATTGGAATTGCATTGAATCTATAAATTGGTTTAGTAGGTATTAACATCTTAATGCTATTTTGTCTTCAATTCAATGAATATGGACTGACCTTCCATTTATTTAGGTCTTTGATTCTTTTAGCAATGTTTTGAAGTTTACTGTGCACAAGTCCTCTACATCCTTGGTTAGATTTATTCCAAGATATTTGATTCTTTTTGTTGTTATTGTGAATGGATTTTTTTGTTGAATTCTACTTCTGATTGTTCATTGCTTGTGTATAAAAACAATAATGATTTCTGTATGTTGATCTCATATGCTGCCACTTTGCTGAATTCATTAATTAGTGCTAGGAGCTTTGTTGTGGATTTTCCAGGATTTTCTGAATATAGTATCATATTATCTGAAAATTGGGAAAGTTTCATTTCTTCTTCCCAACTTGGGTGACTTTTCTTTTTCTTGCCTAATTGCTCTGGCAAGAACTTCTAGTACAATGTTGAATAAAAGTGGGGGCAATGAACATCAATATCTTGTTCCTGATCCTAGGCAGAAAACTTTCAGTCTTTCACCATTAAGTAGGATGTTAGCTGTGTACTTTTCATATATGCCCTTTATCACATTGAGAAAAGGTCTTTCTATTCCTAGAGTTCTAAGGGTTTGTGCTGTATTTTGTCAATGTCTTTTCTGCACCAATTGAAATGATCATTTTTCCCCCTTAATTCTGTTAATGTGGTGTTTTACATTAGTTGATTTTCTTACGTTGAACGAACCTTGCATTGCAGGGATAAGTCACACTTGGTCATGGTGTGTAATTCTTTTAATCTGCTGTTGGATTCAGTTTGCTAATATTTTCCTGAGGATTTTTGTATCTATATTTGTGAAAGATGTTTGTCTGTAGTTTTCTTTTCTTGTGCTATCTTATTCTTGCTTTAATATGAGTGTGATAGTGGTCTCATATAATGAGTTGGGGAGCATTCTTTGCTCTTCAATGTTTTTGGAGGAGTTTAAACTGAATTGGAGTTGTGCTCTTGGAATGCCTTGTAGAATTCCCCTGTGAAGCCATCTGGTTATGGACTTTTATTGGGAAGTTTTTGATTACTGATTCAATTTTTTTGCTAGTAACTGGTTTGTTGAGACCTTCAATTTCTTCATGATTCAATGTAGGCATTTTGTGTATTCTAAGAAATTGTCCATTTCATTTCATTTAGTTTATCTAATTTATTGGTATAGAATTGTTCATAATATCCACTTATAGTCTTTTATATTTCAGCAGTGTTGGTAGTAATGTTTCCTTTAAAATTCTGGTTTTCATTATTTTTATTCTGTCTTATTTTCTTTGTCAGTCTGTGTGTTCTAGTTTCAAAATGGCTTTCTCCCAGGAAGTTTTTCTCTAGGCTGCAGCTCCTCTTCAAAATGTCACTCTCAGTTGCTCTTGGGATGTTTGTCCTCTCTTCACTTCACCAGAGTAAAAGTCTGCTTTCAACAGCCATCTTCATACTGTCTCTCATCTGCAGCTCCTCTCTCACCCCCTGTTCATTCTTCAAAGTGTTCCTCTTGGCTGTAGCAAACTCACTCCTTCTGTCTGAGATTTTATACAGTGCTCCAGTAAACCAATCAACACCTGTGCCAAATGGGTGGGGCCACACCTCCATGGAAACTATCCAGAGTCATCACCTACAATTGGGTGGGTTGCATCTTCATGGAAACACTCAAAGAATTACAATCTAATCAACACTAATACATCTGCCCACACAAGATTACATCAAAGATAATGACATTTTGGGGGACATAATACATTCAAACCAGTACACTGTGTAAAGGTTTGTCAATTTTTTTCCTCTTTTCAAAGAACCAACTTATGATTTTGTTGATTCTCTCCATTGTTTTTCTTTTTTGGAGGAGGTTTCTATTTTGTTTATCTCCTTTGTTATTTTCTTCTTTCTGCTTCTTTAGGTTTAGTTTGCTCTTCTTCTTCCTTTTTTTTTTTTTTTTTTGGAGGCTTTCTTCTTTTTTAAATGTAAGTGTTAAGAGCTATAAATTTCCCTTTCAGCACTGCATATGCTGTGTCCCATAAGTTTTAGTACATTGCATTTTCATTTTCTTTCACCTTAAGAAATTTCCTAATTGTGCTTCTGATTTCCTTTTTCCTCTTTAACTTATTGGTTGTTTAGGATATGTCAGTTTCCACATATTTATGAATTTTCTGTTTCTCATTCTGTTATCAATGTTTAGTTTCATTTGTTGTGGCCAGAGATGACACTTTTTATGACTTCAATGTTTTTTAATTTATTGAGACTTGTTTTGTGACCCAACACATGGCCTATCCTGGAGAAGGATCCATGTGCCCTTGACAAGAATGTGTATTCTGTTTTTGTTTGTTGAAATGTTTTATATATATGTTAGGTATAGTTGGTTTAGTAGATCGTTCAAGTCCTCTACTTCCTTATTGATCTTCTGCCTAGATGTTCTATCCGCTATTGAGATTGTTTGTTAAAGTGTCCTACTATTAATATAGAACCATCAATTTCTCCCCTCATGTCTTTCAATATGTGCTTCATATATTTTGGGGCTCTGCTGTCAGACATTTAAAATTGTTACATCTCCCTGTGGAATTGTCCCCTTTATCAGTATATAATGACTATCTTTGTCCCTCATAACTGTTTTTACTTAGTCTGCTTTTTTTTTTTCTGTTATTATAATAGCTATCCCAGCTTTCTTTTGGTTACTACTTCATGACATATTTTCCCATCCTTTTGCACTTAATGTACTTGTATCTTTGAATTTAAGGTGACTCTCTTGCCTACAGCATATAGTTGGGTCCTGCTTTTTTATTTCTATTTATTTATTTATTTATTTATTTATTTATTTATCTTTCAGGAGCTGTTCTTTGTTTTTTGCCTTTTTTAAAAAAAAATCTTCATTTTATTGAGATATATTCACATACCACTCAGTCATACAAAACAAATCGTACATTTGATTGTTCATAGGACAATTACATAGTTGTACATTCATCACCTAAATCAATCCCTGACACCTTCACTAGCACACAAACAAAAATAACAAGAATAATAAAGTGAAAAAGAGCAATTAAAGTAAAAAAGAACACTGGGTGCCTTTGTCTGTCTGTTTGTTTGTTTGTTTCCTTCCCCTATTTTTCTACTCATCCATCCATAAACTAGACAAAGGGGAGTGTGGTCCTTATGGCTTTCCCAATCCCATTGTCACCCCTCATAAGCTACATTTTTAGACAATTGTCTTCAAGACTCATGGGTTCTGGGTTGTAGTTTGATAGTTTCAGGTATCTACCACCAGCTACCCCAATACTTTAGAACCTAAAAAGGGTTGTTTAAATTGTGCATAAGAGTGCCCACCAGAGTGACCTCTTGGCTCCTTTTGGAATCTCTCTGCCACTGAAGCTTATTTCATTTCCTTTCACATCCCCCTTTTGGTCAAGAAGATGTTCTCCATCCCATGATGCCGGGTCTACATTCCTCCCTGGGAGTCATATTCCACGTTGCCAGGGAGATTCACTCCCCTGGGTGTCTGATCCCACATAGAGGGGAGGGCAGTGATTTCACCTTTCAAGCTGGCTTAACTAGAGAGAGAGGGCCACATCTGAGCAACAAAGAGGCATTCGGGAGAAGGCTCTTAGGCACAATTATAGGGAGGCCTAGCCTCTCCTTTGCAGCAACCGTCTTCCCAAGGGTAAATCCTGTGGTAGAGGGCTCAACCCCTCAAACCACCAGTCCCCTATGTCTGTGGTCGTGTTAGCAACCATCGAGGTGGGTAGGCCAATACCCCTGCATTTTCCACAGGCTCCTCAAGGGGGCTCTACATATTTTTTTCCTTGTTTATTTTTTAACTTTTTTTTTTTTTAATCAACTGTATGAAAAATAAAAAAATGAAAAAAAAAACCAAAAAAATAATTTAAAAAAATACGATAAAAGAACATTTCAAAGAGACCATAACAAGGGAGTAAGAAAAAGACAATTAACCTAAGATAACTACTTTACTTCCAACATGTTCCTACTGTACCCCAAGAAAGTTACCTAATATTGCAACATTTCTGTGAACTTGTTCCTACTATACCCATCAGAAATTAACAGACCATAGTCATTCCTGGGCATTCCCAGAACGTTAGATTTACCCATTATAGCTTATCTGTTCTTCTTGGATTATTGTTCCCCCTTCCTTAATTGCTCTCTATTGCTAGTTCCCCTACATTCTACATTATAAACCATTTGTTTTATATTTTTCAAAGTTCACATTAGTGGTAGCATATAATATTTCTCTTTTTGTGCCTGGCTTATTTTGCTCAGCATTATGTCTTCAAGGTTCATCCATGTTGTGATACGTTTCACATCGTTCCTTCTTACTGCCGTGTAGTATTCCATCGTGTGTATATACCACATTTTATTTATCCACTCATCTGTTGAAGGACATTTGGGTTGTTTCTATCTCTTGGCAATTGTGAATAATGCTGCTGTGAACATTGGCATGCAGATATCTGTTCGTGTCACTGCTTTCCAATCTTCCGGGTATATACTGAGAAGTACAATCGCTGGATCGAATGGTAGCTCTATATCTAGTTTTCTAAGGAACTGCCAGACTGACTTCCAGAGTGGCTGAACCATTATATAGTCCCACCAACAATGAATAAGAGTCCCAATTTCTCCACATCCCCTCCAGCATTTGTACTTTCCTGTTTGTTTAGTGGCAGCCATTCTAATTAGTGTGAGATGGTATCTCATTGTGGTCTTAATTTGCATCTCTCTAATAGCTAGTGAAGCTGAAACTTTTTTCATGTGTTTCTTGGCCACTTGTATTTCCTCTTCAGAGAACTGGCTTTTCATATCTTTTGCCCATTTTATAATTGGGCTGTCTGTACTATTGTTATTGAGTAGTAGGACTTCTTTATATATGCAAGATATCAGTCTTTTGTCAGACACATGGATTCCAAAAATTTTTTCCCATTGAGTTGGCTGCCTCTTTACCTTTTTGAGAAATTCCTTTGAGGTACAGAAACTTCTAAGCTTGAGGAGTTCCCATTTATCTATTTTTTCTTTTGTTGCTTGTGCTTTGGGTGTAAAGTCTAGGAAGTGGCCGTCTAATACAAGGTCTTGAAGATGTTTTCCTACATTATCTTCTAGGAGTTTTATGGTATTTTCCTTTATATTGAGATCTTTCGTCCATTTTGAGTTAATTTTTGTGTAGGGTGTGAGGTAGGGGTCCTCTTTCATTCTTTTGGTTATGGATATCCAACTTTCCCAGCCCCATTTGTTGAAAAGACCATTATGATCTAGTTCAATGACTTTGGGGGCCTTATCAAAGATGAGTCAGCCATAGATCTGGGGGTCTATCTCCAAATTCTCAATCTGATTCCTTTGATCTATATGTCTATCTTTGTGCCAATACCATGCTGTTTTGACAACTGCGGCTTTATAATAAGCTTCAAAGCCAGGGAGTGTAAGTCCTCCCACTTCGTTTTCCTTTTTTAGAGTGTCTTTAGCAATTTGAGGCAACTTCCCTTTCAAAATAAATTTGATAACTAGCTTTTCCAAGTCTGCAAAGTAAGTTGTTGGAATTTTGATTGGGATTGCATTGAATCTATAGACGAGTTTGGGTAGAATTGACATCTTAATGACATTTAGCCTTCCTATCCATAAACATGGAATATTTTTCCATCTTTTAAGTTCCCCTTCTATTTCTTTTAGTAGAGTTATGTAGTTTTCTTTGTATAGGTCTTTTACATCTTTGGTTAAGTTTATTCCTAGGTACTTGATTTTTTTAGTTGCTATTGAAAATGGTATCTTTCTCTTGAGTGTCTCTTCAGTTTGTTCATTTCTAGCATATAGAAACATTACTGACTTATGTGCATTAATCTTGTATCCTGCTACTTTGCTAAATTTGTTTATTAGCTCTAGTAGCTGTATTGTCGATTTCTCAGGGTTTTCCAGATATAAGATCATATCATCTGCAAACAATGACAGTTTTACTTCTTCCTTTCCAATTTGGATGCCTTTTATTTCTTTGTCTTGCTGATTTCCCTGGCTAGCACTTCCAGCACAATGTTGAATAACAGTGTTGATAGCGGGCATCCTTGTCTTGTTCCTGATCTTAGAGGGAAGGCTTTTAGTCTCTCACCATTGAGTGCTATGCTGGCTGTGGGTTTTTCATACATACTCTTTATCATATTGAGGAAGTTTCCTTCAATTCCTACTTTTGAAGTGTTTTTGTCAAAAACAGTTGTTGGATTTTGTCAAATGCTTTTTCAGCATCTATTGAGATGATCATCTGATTTTTCCCTTTCGAATTGTTAACGTGTTGTAATACCTTGATTGATTTTCTTATGTTGAACCATTCTTGCATGCCTGGAATGAACCCCACTTGATCATGGTGTATGATTTTTTTAATGTGTCTTTGGATTTGATTTGCAAGTATTTTGTTGAGGATTTTTAGATCTGTATTCATTAGGGAGATTGGCTGGTAGTTTTACTTTTTTGTAGCATCTTTGCCTGGTTTTGGTATTAGATTGATGTTAGCTTCATAAAATGAGTTAGGTAGTGTTCCATTTTCTTCAATGTTTTGAAAGAGTTTAAGTAAGATTGGTGTCAGTTCTTTCTGGAAAGTTTGGTAGAATTCCCCTGTGAAGCCATCTGGCCCTGGGCATTTAATTGTGGGAAGATTTTTGATGACTGATTGGATCTCTTTGCTTGTGATGCATTGGTTGAGATCTTCTATTTCTTCTCTGGTCAGTCTAGATTATTCATATGTTTCCAGGAAATTGTCCATTTTCTCTACATTATCCAGTTTGTTGCCATATAGTTGTTCATAGTATCCTCTTAAAATTTTTTAAATTTCTTTGGGATCTGCAGTTTTGTCACCCTTTTCATTCATTATTTTTTTTATATGGGTCTTCTCTCTTTTTGATTTTGTCAGTCTAGCTAGGGGCTTGTCAATCTTGTTGATCTTCTCAAAGAACCAACTTTTGGTGATATTTATCCTCTCTATTCTTTTTTTGTTCTCTATGTCATTTATTTCTGCTTTAATCCTTGTTATTTCTTTTCTTCTACTTGGTTTAGGATTGGTTTGCTGTTCATTTTCTAGCTTCTTCAGTTGATCCATTATTTCTTTGATTTTGGCTCTTTCTTCCTTTTTAATATATGTGTTTAGTGCTATAAATTTCCCTCTCAGTACTGCTTTTGCTGCATCCCATAGGTTTTGGTATGTTCTGTTCTCATTTTCATTCATCTCTATATATTTAGTGATTTTCCTGCTATTTCTTCTTTAACCCACTGATTGTTTAGGAGTGTGTTGTTTTACCTCCAGGTATTTGTGAATTTTCTAAGTCTCTGATGGTTATTGACTTCTAATTGAATTCCATTGTGGTCAGAGAATGTGCTTTGAATAATTTCAATCCTTTTAAATTTATTTAGCCTTGTTTTATGTCCCAGCATATGAACTATTCTGGAGAAAGTTCCGTGAGCACTAGAGAAGTATGTGTATCCTGCTGATTTGGGCTGTAATGTCCTGTATATGTCTGTTAAATCTAATTCATTTATCAGATTGTTTAGGTTTTCAATTTCCTTATTGGTCTTCTGTCTGGTTGATCTATCTATAGGAGAGAGTGAAGTGTTGAAGTCTCCCACAATTACTGTGGAAACATCAATTGCTTCCTCTAGTTTTGCCAGTGTTTCTCTCATGTATTTTGTGGCACCTTGATTGGGTGCATAAACATTTATGATTGTTATTTCTTCTTGTTGAGTTACCCCTTTTATTAGTATGTAATGGCCTTCTTTGTCTCTCATAACATCCTTGCATTTAAAGTCTATTTTAGCTGAGATTAATATTGCTACACCTGCTTTCTTTTGGCTGTAGCTTGCATGAAATATTTTTTTCCATCCTTTCACTTTCAATTTCTTTGTGTCCCTGTGTCTAAGATGAGTCTCTTGTATGCAACATATTGATGGTTCATCTTTTTTAATCCATTCTGTGAATCTATATCTTTTAATTGGGGAGCTTAATCCATTTACATTCAATGTTATAACTATGAAGGCATTTCTTGAATCAGCCGTCTTATCCTTTGGTTTATGTTTGTCATATATATTTTCCCCTCTCTCTATTAATATCCTTTAATGTACCCATACCGAATCTCTTTAGTACTGAACCTTTCTCCAAGTCTCTCTGTCCTTTCTTTGTTTCTCTGTCTGTAGGGCTCCCTTTAGTATCTCCAGTAGGACAGGTCTCTTGTTAGCAAATTCTCTCAGCATTTGTTTGTCTGTGAAAAATTTAAGTTCCCCCACAAATTTGAAGGAGAGCTTTGCTGGATAAAGCATTCTTGGTTGGAAATTTTTCTCACTCAGAATTTTAAATATGTCGTGCCACTGCCTTCTCGCCTCCATGGTGGCTGCTGAGTAGTCACTACTTAGTCTTATGCTGTTTCTTTGCATGTGGTGAATTGCTTTTCTCTTGCTGCTTTCAGAACTTGCTCCTTCTCTTCCGTGTTTGACAGTGTGATCAGAATATGTCTCGGAGTGTGTTTATTTGGATTTATTCTATTTGGAGTTTGCTGGGCATTTATGATTTGTGTTTTTATGGTGTTTAGAAGATTTGGGAAGTTTTCCCCAACAATTTCTTTGAATACTCTTCCTAGACCTTTACCCCTTTCCTCCCCTTCTGGAACACCAATGAGTCTTATATTTGGACGTTTTATGTCATCTGTCATATCCCTGAGGTCCATTTTGCTTTTTTTGATTTTTTTCTCCATTCTTTCTTTTGTGCTTTCATTTTCCATTTTGTCGTCTTCCAGGTCACTGATTCATTGTTCAACTTCCTCTAGTTTTGTACTATGAGTATCCAGAATCTTTTTAATTTGGTCAACAGTTTCTTTAATTTCCATAAGATCATCTATTTTTTTCTATTTAGTCTTGCAATGTCTTCTTTACACTCTTCTAGGGTCTTCTTGATATCTTTTATATCCCATACTATGGTCTCATTGTTCATCCTTAGTTCTTTGATTAGTTGCTGTAGGTACTGTGTGTCTTCTGATCTTTTGATTTGGGTGCTTGGGCTTGGGTTGTCCATATAGGCTGGTTTTTTCATATGCTTTAGAATTTTCTGTTGTATTTGGCCTCTTGGCATTTGCTGAACTTGATAGGGTTCTTTTAGGATTTGTAGACCAATTGAAGTCCTTATCTCTAATTTATCAGATCTACAGCTTCGTGGAGTACACTTTCTCTAACTAACCAGCAGGTGGCATCCACGAGCCACCTGCTCTCCACAAGCCAGTTCTCCCCTGCTTTGCCTTTGTGGTGAGTGGGGGAGTGAGTCTTGTGAGGTCAAATTAGTGTACCAAGCTTGTGTGTGTAGTTGGTGTTGCCCGTCCTGTATATGGGGCGTGTGTCTGGGCAGTCAGGGAGGGGAGGTGGCTCTAACAATCAAATCTCCCTGGTGTTCCTGGAGTTTTAAAGCTGCTGCAATAGTTGAATCCTTCAGTTTGTCTCTGCCACTGACCCACAAGTCCTTGGTATTGGCGTATGGCTCCTGAGACTTGTGAGTGGGTCCCTCTTCCAGGCCATGCACCCCCTGGTCCTCTGTTGAGGGATGACTGTGCTATGTCACAGGTCAGTTCCGGGCTGCTGGGCTGTGTAGGGAGGCTCCCAGCCTGCTGAAATGATGTCTGAATGGGGCTTTGTTAATTCACACCGCTCCATCTTCCCAATTCTGGGACAACCAGCTGAAGGTGCAGGGAAGGCTAATGTCCATGCCCAGTTTTGTGGTGTGTGCATGTTATTTGAAGCACTTCTGTCACACTGGGTTGTCTGGGGCAGCTCTGGGCTATGGGGCTGGCGATGGGCGGGAGTGTTTCCTGTCCAGCAGGATGATGGCTGTGAATGGACACTGCCTTTTCTTGGGAAGTTGTGGTGTTTAGTGAATTTTCTCAGCCACTGGATTATTGCCTTTTGTCTCAGAGCTCTCTTAGTTCTGCTCTTGTCTTGACCTGCCCAAATTGCAAGTCTTTGAGGCTTTTTGTATTGGGCTTCTTAGAGTAATTGTTTTAGAAACAGAAAAAAAAAAAAGATAAAAACAAAAAAGCCCTCCTGGCAGATCTAATGGGTTATTGAAATGCTAAGAGACAAAGCAATTAGGGCCATTAAGGAAAGGTCCCGGGGACAGAGAGGTCAGTTTTTCTTTGGGATTTGCATATGAGCCTCAGGGCCTGAGCTCTGCCCTTCCCCTTTTTATCTTCACCAGAACTCCAAAAATCTGCTTTTATTTTGGAGTTTTTCTTGCTGTTTTTTTATATGCCTGTCTCCTCTCTGCTGGGCTGGCTGCTCTCAGATTCTCTGGTGTCTGGTCTCAGTCTATCTATGGTTGGAGTTTGGATCAGTAGAATGAGTTTCCGATAAGAGCTGCCACTGCAGTTCTCCCCTCTCCTTCCCAGCGCTGATGGCCCCTTCTCCCACGGGACTGAGCCTGGCAGGGAGGGGCGTGGGTCCCCTGGCCACAAAAACTTGCAGATTTTGCTGATCTCAGCAGTTTGACATGTTCATGACTGTTGTATGAAGTATGCCCAAAGTCAAATTGCTCTGTGGTGTCCAGTCCACGCAGTTCCTGTCTTTCTACCTACTTTCCTGGAGGAGTAACTAAAACATACAGCTCACCAATCCACCATCTTGCCCCACCTGTCGGGTCCTGCTTTTTTAAATCCATTCTACCAATCTGCCTTTAGACTGGAGAATTTAAGACATTTACATTTAATTCACTTCTGATATTTCAGGACTCTTTTCTGCCATTTTGCTATTTAGACTTTATACCCTTTTTGTCCCTCACTTCCATTAAAGACTACTTTTTTGCATATTGTTTTTTTGTGTGTGTGTGTGTGTTGTAGCATATTGAGTGCTTTCTCATTTGTATCTGTATATTTCTCATCTGTTTTCCTTGTGGTTACCAAAGGGTTGAACATCCTAAGTGTATAATAATCATAATTAGTTTGATACTGACTTAACTTCAATAACACACACATATACTTTTGGTGTACCTTTCTGCCCCCCCCCCCATTTTTATACCTATTACAACTTATATCTTTGTGCATTGTATGTCCAAAAGCCTAGATTTTTCATTTCATTTTTATGCAATTTCATTTTAGCACCTGTAGAAAGTAATAAGTGGAGATAGCTACCAAGCAATATGATAGAATAATACTGGCAATTAAATTTATCCAGGTGATTAACTTTACTGCAGGTCTTTATTTCCTTACGCTGCTTTGAACCACTTTCTAGTGTCCTTTCCTTTCCTATAAGCAGATCTAGCTATGATGTACTTTCTTAGTGTTTCTTGATCTGAGAATGTCTTATTTTCTCCCTCATTGTCTTAAAGAAAGTCTCACTGAATATAAAATTCTTGGCTTCATCACTTTAAGTATTTCAACTCAGTGCCTTCTTGCCTCCATGGTTTCTTTTGAGAATGCAGCACTCAATTTGATTGGGATTCCATTGTACATGACATGTTGCTTTTCTCTTCTAGATTTCAGGACTTTCTCCTTGTCTTTTGCATTTAATAATGTAATCAGTATATGGTAGGGTGTATTTTTCTTTGTGTTTTTCCTGTTTGGTGTTCTGTGAGCTTTCAGGATGTGCATACTCACATCTTTTGCTAAGTTTGGAGAGTTGTCTGTCATTATTTCTTTTAACTGTCCTTCTGTCCCTTTCTCTCTTCTCCTTCTGGAACTCCCATAATGCATATATTGGTGCATTTGATGGTGCTCCATAAATGTCTTAGGCTAGTTTTGCCTCTAATATTTTTTTTTTCTTTCTTCTCCTCAGCTTGACTCATTTCAAGTGTCATCTTCAATTTCACTGATTCTTTCTTCTGCCAGGTTCAATCTTCTTTTGAAACCTTCCTGCTAATTTTCCATTTCATTTATTGTGGTCTTCAACTCCAGTAGTTCTGTTTTATTCCTCTTTAAAAATTTCTATCCCTTTACTAAGATTCTCGTATTTCTCATCCTTGTTTTCCTGATATTCTTTACTTTTTACTCTGTACTATCCTTCATCTCTGTTTTGGTTTGCCAAAACTACCAGAATGCAATATACCAGAAAGGGGTTGGCTTTTAACAAAGGGGACTTGCTGAGTTACAAGTTACAATTCTAAGGCCATGAAAATGTCCAAAATAAGGCATAAACAAGAGGATACCTTTTCTGAAGAAGGCTTCTGGCATCCAGGGTTCCTCTGTCAGATAACAAGGCACATGGCCAGCCTCTGCTGGTCCTTTGCTTCCAGATTTTAGCCTCTGATTCCAGTGGCTTTCTCTCTGAGCATCTGTGAATTCTCTCTTAGCATCTTTGGGGTGTTTCTGTCTCTAAGCTCTCTACAAATATCTCTGCATTTTATCCTCTCATAAAAGACTGCAGTAAAGGATTAAGACCCAACTTGAATGAGTTGGATCACATCTCAACTGAAATAACCAAGTCAAAATGTCCCATCAATAATAGATCTGACCCCACAGGAATGTATTAAAAGAAATTGGCCTTTTCTGGGGTACATAACAGCTCCAAACCAGTACAGACTCCTTGAGCATTTTTAAGATCATTTTTTAAAAAACTTTGCTTGGTAGGTCCACATTCTCATTTCTTCACTGATGTTTCCTGTATCTTTATCCTCATCCTCTTGATGGGCCATCATTACCTCTTTTTCATTTGTCTTGTACTCTTTTGTTCCTCTCTGTATGTTTTAATATTTTAAAAAATTAACTCCAGGATTCACTTCTTGGTTTTGTAACCAGCTGGTGGTAAGAGAGAGATTTTCTAGTGCTTCAGCCCTTCTAACAAGAAGGTCTTCCCAAGGCAAATGCAAAGTGCAGGGTGTTCTTATCTTTTTGGGCCTCTGTCTTGCCTTGGGCTTTTCCTTGTTAATTGTTTTGGAATTCCCCTATTTATAAGAGTTTGGTTGGCCCGTCTGCTTCTCATGAGATAGTCCTCCCTCTCCTAAATATTTATTTTTTATTATTTAAATTTTATTTTGAAATAAATTCAAAGTTATAGAAACAGTTGCAAAAACAATACTAAACCCATACAAAGAATTCCATCATACCCTGACCCCCCTCTCCTGATAGCTCAATCCACCAAACTTAACATGCTGTCACATCGCTATTTCTTTCCCTCCCTTACTCCGTAGTGTAGTGGTTATCACGTTCACCTAACATGGAAAGGTCTCCAGTTTGAAACCAGGCGGAAACATGTTTATCTCCCAAGTATTTAAAGTCAGGAGGCCTTTGTCCCAGACTCTCTGCATTTATTTGTTTTTCACATCTTTTGCTATCTCATGTTGCTTTTGCTTGGAGGGCAAATTTTGGGAGGAGGGTCACTCTGGAGAGGACTTTCCTTAGCTGGTCTTTGCAAGCTAACACAGAGCCAGGGACCCCAAAAGGGGGTGCACACCAGCTCCAAAGTGCCCTGTGGAGATCCGGAGTGGTGCCAAAATCTTCTCCAACAGTTCTCCAAAGCAGAGTTTTTCTGGCTTTCCCAGCAAGTGAAGCTCTTCAATTAGCTGTCCCCTGCATTCCAGAAGAAGACCTGTCTTTAAATCTCCACTGCCCATGCACCTGTCCAGGGAGGTTTGAAACAATGGCTGCTGCCACCTTTGTTGGCATGGGGTTGAAATAGTGGCTCCCCTCAGAGCTGGGACCCAGAAATCTGAATTTGCTAATCAAAAGCCATAATAATAAGCTGTGCCTACTCCTTACATCCCTTTTGATCAACAGGGGCTAGCCAGGGACTGGGCCCCACGGCAGCCTAATGTGAGGTGGGGTATCAGCATTGGAAGCCATTGCGTGGAGAAACTTCCCCAGAAGTTCTCCCTGGTCTATTTTTCTTGATCAATTTTCAGTTTATATATAGGTCACATTTTCTCTACTTCCCTGCATGTGTAGTAAATTTTGATTGGGTTCTAGATATTGTGAATTTACACTGTTGAGTATTGATATTGTTTTGTTACTTTAAAGTGTGTTTGACTGTGTTTTGCATAGCATCTTAATTACTTGTGGTTCAGCTTGTCTCATTTGAGGCACACTTTATAGCTTTCCTTTTAGGACAATTCTAGAGTAACCTTTTATTACAGTTCTTGCTTTGACCCACTCCCAAGGCATGACCTGTTTGGCTTCTGCACTGACAAAAAGCTTGAGTATTCTTCAAGGTCTTTCTATTGTCACTGGTCAGTACTCAAGCATCTCTCAGTCGTAAATAAACACTGGGAATTTTTTTTTATTTACAACTTCATAGCTTCTCTTTGCAATGATTCATAAACTTTCACCATTTGCGTGCCAATAAATGAGATTTTATGCAGTTTTCTGGAGCTTTCTTTTTGTATGGAAATTCATTAGTTTGTACCACTAATTAAGTCCACCTTTTCCTTACTAACTTCTGATCTCTATCTCCTATACTCAGACAAATGGCTCTGCTCTGCAGGGTATAGCTTTTCCTGCACCAGATTTTGGAACATAGGTAATTAATATGTCAGAAATCTTGGTAATTGAACAGATCAAATCATTTCTCTCTCTTTTCTCAATTTCCTAACATATGCAAACCATTAACTTGTATATATTTTATACAGTTTCTTGTTTTATTTTCCAGTTGAAGGTTAAATCAATTCTCAAGAAACCCATTATGGCTGGAAACAGTTCATCTCCTTTTGTTTTTATTTGCATTTTCCTGATTAGTTATGAGGTTGAACCCACTTTAAATATATTAGCTGGTCACATTGATATCCTTTATTGAAAGTTTCTATTCAATTCTCTTATAAATTGATAAGAGTTGTCTGTCTTTTAATTAATATTGCTATGAATATAATTATCCATTGATATGTATAAGAGACAATTGTCATTTCTTTGTATTGCCACTTACAATTTTTGCTTTTATACAGTGTCATTTTATGGAAAGAGATTTTATCATTAATGTAGTAAATGTGTCAATAGTTTTATTTTGTTAGTGTTTTTTCGGTCTATAGAAATTATTTCCTGCAACAAAATCATAATATTATCCTATATAGTCTTCTCAAAGTATTATTTTGCTACTCACATTCCAATCTACAAACCACCTGGAACTGATTTTGAGAATATATGGTGAAGTAGGTCATTATTTCTATACCCTGTCTCTTGGCACCAATAATTAGGAAGACTACTGTAATGTAGTTCCAACTTTGTCAAAACCCAAGTGTTGCATAAATGTGCAGACTTGTGTCTGGATTTTGTTTTGTTCCACTGATTTATATTTCTATTCATTTCTCAAAATAATACTTATCATTATAATCTTAATACTTGGTAATGTAACCCTCCTATCTTGTCTTTTCATTCAACACCATTTTACCTCACTCTATTTGACTCTGTCTTTCCAGATATAGTTTGAATTAGTTTTTCAATTTCTATGTAATTAAATACCGTTTTATTTCATTTGGGAACACATTGAAAATGGAGATGAATAGATCAGTTTTTGAGATATTTCTATGTTACTGAATATTCTAATCCATGTATACATCTTCATTCCACCATCAATGTGGATTCTTTAAATCATCCCAATACTTACCTGTAATCCATAGGTTCCAGTTTGCTAAAGCTGCTGAAATGCAATATACCAGAAATGGATTGGCTTTTAAAATAGGGGTTCATTAGTTCACAAACTTACAGTTGTAAGGCCATGAAAATGTCCAAATTAAGGAATTCATAGTAAGATGCCTTCTCTGAGGAAAGGCCAGTGGCATCTGGGGTTTCTCTAAGAGAAGACACATGGCTGGGGTCTGCTGCTCCTCTCCAGTGTTTAACTTCTGGTTTCTGTGGCTTTCTCCAAAATGTCTCTGGGCTTCTGTCCTAGCTTCTTTCAGCTCCTGTGTCTCCTCCTTGCTTTTCCCAGGGGCAAATTCTGGATAACATATCTTACTTCTCTTCAAAATATCTCTCTCAGCTACTCTGAACTCTCTCTATCCCACTGTGAGCTCTCTTAAAGGACTCCAGTAAAGGATTAAGAACCACCTTAAATGGGTGAGGCCACATCCCCATAGAAGCAATCTAATCAACAGGTCACACCCACAATAGGGCTACCCTTACAAAAGTGAATTAAAAGAACATAGTCTTTTATGGAGCACATAACAGATTCAAACCAACACACTATTTATGGATCTATTATATTTTTTGATTCATATTTAGCAACACATGTGGTAGGCTATATAAGCTATACATAGTACAGTTATCACCAATATCTTGTACCTGATATTTGAGAGGCAATGCTATGTAGTACATTGATCTTTAAACTGTGATTCTAGCTGCTTCCTAAAGGCAGAGGGGATTAATATATGGAGATTGCATTATGCATCTCTCTTCCTTTGCTACAAGTAGAGCAGTCTTGATTTTATTATAGAATCTGTATAGCTAGGGTTCTCTAGGGAAACTGAACCAACAGGAGATATCTGTATATATGAGATTTTATAAAATTGTTTTATGCAAATGTGGGGATGCATGAGTCCAAATTCCATAGGGCAGGCAACGAGCTGGCAACTCCAATGAAGTTCTTCAAAGAACTCCCCAGGAGAAGCTGGCTAGCTGAAGAAAAAGAAAAGGTTATCGCTCTTCTTCCTTAAAAGTCTTCAACTGATTAGATTAAATCCAGCTGATTTAATTCTCTCATTGTGGAAGAAACACCCTTCATTGATGTAATCACCCAAAGATGCCATCAATTGACTGAGGATTTAATAAACCAGCCTTTTAGTTTATTACCAGCTGTGAAAGAAGGGAGCTGACCCCGTATCTCTGTTCCCACAAGAAGTTCTTTAATGGCTTTTTAGCACAGGATTATATAGCATAAGCATTCTTTGGGCTATGTGATTGTTTTTCCCATTTCCCCAGGCAACCGCGTTTGTTCTAAAATCACAAGTCTAGCATGTTTACAATCTTTGGGTGCAAGCTTGAGAACAATAGTAATCTCAGGGAACAATCTCTCCTGAACCAGGTGGGAAAGCAGGGGCACAGAAAGAGCCTGGCATTATTCTCTAACTTAACTGCCTGCTGTCAGGTGCACAACGCGTCGGTGCCTACCTTCAGGCACACAATGCTTTGGCCTTCTCCCAGCCTGGTGCCTGACTTCAGGCATCCAATGCTTATGGAGCAGCCTCGCTGACTAACTTACTAAGCCAGGGAATCTTCCATGCCTCCACAACCAGCTACAAATGTCCTTGCAGTAATGATTAGGCCAGCCAAGTTGGGCAGCATCACCTGGCCAAGTTGACACATGAACCTAAGCATCACAGTCCACCCCTTGTCAACTTGGCAGCTATACATGTCACCCAAAACTATAGTTAATCTCTAAATAGAACACAATGACAGACATATAATCTCACCTAATACTCAGCTATCCTGCATACAACCAGAAATACACTAAATCTCTCACTAATAGGATGCAAATCCTTGGGTAACATTCACTCTTAAATGTGATATCCTATAACTTAAATACTATGAAATGAACAACACAAATTATGTTATGTGATAAGGAGATAAGATACAGAAGAAAATGAAGTTATTTGCTTTATGGACAAGTACAAACTTATTCATAACTAAACAGGGAGGAAATATTCATGCCATCATTGTCCTCATTTTTGTAATTGGTCACATGGTTACAGTTAATAATTGTCACTTCCTGCCTCCACTACCCATTCCATGTCCCCTTTCCCCTCAGCAAGCACTTCAGCTGGCCATGGTTCTTTGCATGGTCGGGTGTCACAAATCTTCATTTCTGAAGTTTCTGGGTCATTGGTTGCTCCTGACTGGATTGGGTTGTTGGAGTTTTCCATTGACTTTAATTACAGGGCATGATTGTACTAAGAAATGCCTGAGGGATCTCCTGTATTCCAGGAAAATTCTTCTTTACCTCCATTGTGTAGTTGTAGTCCTGTTTCCCCTTGATAGTCAGGATCAGCCACCCTAGCCAGTATAGTAATCCCTTTCCTTGCCTGCTGATTCAGTGGCATGAGAAGCCCAAAGTGGGAATCTTAACTTCCAGTTCAATGGAATTGTTGTGTCTCCTGGTGGGAGCACTCTTCTTTTGGAACTAAAACTTGTAGACCAGCAGAGCTTAAACTTGCAGGGACAGGAAGCAAAAGCTTACCTAGTGGATCACTAGGAGTGATAGTGAGTGGTGCCACTCCTGTTTACACCCCTTGATTCCTGGATCCATGAATCCTGGCTATGAGAGAAACAGCACCATAGAGAGGATGCTGATTCAGAGCATGCATAGTCTCCTGGATAACACTGCCCCAGGCCTGCAAGGTGTTGCCACCTAGTTGACACCATAATTGAGTCTTCAACAGGCCATTTCACCATTCTATAAATCCAGCTGCCTCTTGATGATGGAGAACATGGTAAGACCAGAGAATTCTATGAGTTTGTGCCCATTCCCTGACTTCATTTGCTGTGAAGTGGGTTCCTTGATCAGAAACAATACTGTGTGGAATATCATGATGGTGGATAAGGCATTCTGTAAGTACACAGATGGTAGTTTTGGAAGAAGCATTGCATGCAGACAAGGCAAACCCATATCTGGAGTATGTATCTATTCTAGTTAGAACAAATTGTTGCCACTTCCATGATGGAAGTGGTCAAATGTAATAAACCTGCCCCCAAGTAGCAGGCTGATTACCTTTGGAATGGTGCTATATTGGTGACTGAGTGTGGGTCTCTGCTGCTGGCAGATTGAGTACTCAACATTGGCTATGGCCAGGTCAACATTGGTGACTGGAATTCCATGTTGCTGAGCCCAGGCATAACTTACATCCCTACCACCATGACCCCTTTTTTCATGAGCCCATTAGGAAATGATAGGAGTGGCTGGGGAAAGAGGCTGACTGTTATCCACAGAATCGTATCCACTATATTATTAAAATCTTGTTCTGCTGAAGTCACCTTCTGGTAAGCATTCACATGGGATGCAAATATCTTCTTTTTTTTTTTTTGCCCACTCAGAATGGTCTATCCACATACTTCTTTCCCAGACTTCTTTGTCACCAATTTTCCAATCATATTCCTTCCATGTCCCTGACCACCCAGCCAAACCATTAGCAATAGCCCTTTGATCAATATACAAATGGGCCTCTGACAAAGCTAAATGTACAACCAGGTGCAGTGCTCAAAGTTCCACCCACTGGAGGATATCTCAATGCCACTGTCCTTCAGGGACATCCCAGAAAGGGGCTACAGTGCTGCAGTTGTCTACTTTTGGGTGGTACCTGCATATAGTGCAGAACAATCTGTAAACCAGGCCTGAGTTTTCTCGTCCTCAGTCAACTGATTGTAAGGAACCCACCAAGATGCATAGCTCTGGGCTGGGAAAGAGAAGGTTATGTGGCAAGAGTGGGGGCCATTGGCATTTGGGCCACTTCCTCATATAATTTACTTGGGCCTTCAGGACCCACTCAAGTCCTATCTCAAATATACCATTTCCTATTTATAGAGGAGTGCTGCTGTGTGTGACTGACCTTATGGCTTAATGGGTCAGAGAAAACACAGCAACTCATGCTTCATGTTAAGTTGGTGGCCCATGGTTAAGTTTTCTGTCTCTACTAAGTCCCAATTAACAGGCCAAAATTGTCTCTCAAAAAGAGTGTAGTTATCTGCAGAGAATGGTAAGGCCATACTCTTAAATCCTAAGGGTTCGCATTGTGATTCTCCTATAGAAGCCTGCTACAGGCTCCAAACAACATCTCTTTTTGTGACTGACACTTCCAGCACCATTGTTTCACCTGGATCGTATGGTCCAAGTGGTACAGCAGCTTGCACAGCAGACATGACCTGTCGCAGAGTGTCATCGTGTTCTGTCCCCATTCAAAACTAGAAGCATTTCTGGTCACTTGGTAAATGGGTCAGTGTAGCACAGTCAAATGAGGAATATGTTCTCCAAAATCCAAAGAGATCACTAGGCAACATGTCCCACAGCTCTGGACACCTAAATATTTTACTGAGTTGGAAGGCTCTTGTATTTCTGTTGGACTTATGTCCCATCCTCTCACATGCAAATGCCTTACCAATAAGTCTAGAGTAGTTGCTACTTCTTGCTCACTAGATCCAAACAATATAATATCATCAACATAATGGACCAGTGTGATGTCTTGTGGCAGGGAGAAATGATCAAGCTCCCTAAAGATGATACTATGGCATAAGGCTGGAGAGTTGATGTGCCCCTGAGGTAGGAGATTGAAGTTATACTGCTGGCCTTGCCAACTAAATTGTAACTGTTTCTGGTGGTTCTTACTAGCAGCTATTGTGAAAAAAGCATTTGCCAGATCAATGGCTGGGTACCAGGTATGAAGAGATGTGTTGATTTGCTCAAGCAAAGATACCACATCTGGTACAGCAGCTGCAATTGGAGTCATCACCTGGCTAAGCTTACAATAATCCACTGATTTCTCCAAGACCAATCTCTTTTCTGAACAGGTGAAATAGCACAGTTGAATGGGGATATGGTGGGATTCACCACTCCTGCATCCTTCAAGTCCATAAGAGTGGCATTATTCTCTGAAGTTCCTCCATAAATTCAGTATTGCTTCTGATTTACTATTTTGCTAGGCAGGGGCAGTTCTAGTAGCTTTCAGTTGACCTTTCCTACCATAATAGCCCTCACTCCATGAATCAGGGAACCAATGTGGGGATTCTGCCAGTTGTTGAGTATGTCTATTCCTATTATGCATTCTGGAACTGGGGAAATACACAGAAAGGATCTAGGGACCCATTGGATCCACTGTGAGATGAACCTGTGCAAAAACTATATTGATCACTTGACCTCACATGCACTTACTCTGGCTGGTGAGCCAGAGTGATGTTTTGTGTTTCCTGGAATTAATGTCACTTCTGAGCCAGTGTCTAATAAATCCTGAAATATCAGATCATTCATTTTCCCCCAACACACAGTAAAAGGTTGTAGGTCCCCTTGGGGAAGTCTGGGAGGAAGATTGACAGTATAAATTTTTGGCAGTGTAACAAAGTCCTTCCCCAAGTGTACCCAGTCTTCCCCTCATTCAAGGGGCTCTGGGTCTGGAAACTGTCCCAAGTCTGTGAATTGATTAAGGGGCTGTGACCCTTTTTTGTAATTCAAGTTAGACTTTTGTTCACTTGACCTAGAATTCTTCTGCTTATACAGATAAGACAAGAATTTAGTAGACTGCTAATCTATTTTACTCCTGGTTCTCCATGATCTACTAGCCAATGCCATAAGTCTCTGTGAGTCAGATTATTTTGACTGCTGCTTTGAGCCTGCTGCTCATTATGTAGCCTTGCCCACCATAACTTTGGCAATTAACTGCTCTCATGTAACTTCTGCCAACTTGGAATCTGATTATCCCCATTTTGTTTAAAGATTCCAGCTCAGTGACAGCAGTTCCCACAGTAATAGCTAACCTACAGAGAAGGGCAACCACAGAGCCCTTCAGGGATGATAGAGCTAGTCTCACAAATTTATTCCTCAAAGTTCTGGTAAAAGATGTGTCCTGTAGACATTCCTTGGTTGTGTGAGCAGGTCTTCCATGATAAATCCACTTTAACACTCCATCTCTCTAAGCTTTTGGATCCCCTCCTCTACATTATACCATGGCAGTCCTGGCATTTGGACCTCAGGTAATGTCAGCCAACTTGTGATCCATGTTTCAGCCAACCCCCCAAACAAACTGTAACACCCTTTCTAACCCCTCAAGCTACTACACTGAATGCAGAATCTCTGTTTAGTGGGCCCATATCAATAAATTCAGCCTGATTCAACTTTATATTCTTTCCACCATTATCCCACACCCTTAATATCCATTCCGACACATATCCTTCTGATTTCTGTCTATATAAATTGGAAAACTTATGAATTCCTTTGGAGAATAGCATACTTCCTAGTGGGTCATACTATGTACCTTACACTTCTTACCCTTCAGGGCCTGTGGGGACTTTTGTCTAGTTATAGGTCTTGAAGATAAGAGTGGTGGTGGGGGTGAGTCAGGAAAAGAATTAGAAGTATGTTTCAAGCCAATTACCTCAGGACATTCCATTGTAGTTTCATCTGGTGAAACAGGATTAATCTCTCTAGACAGAGGAGTGAGGGCTGCTTCTTCAGGGGAAGTGATTCCAGGTTAGTAGGCACTGAAGGGTTAGTCTCTTTAGGTTGAGGTTAGATGTCAGGCTTCTCAGGGCAGACTGGAGGTCAGGAGGGTGTTTCCTCAAGGCAGGATGGAGGTTGGGTAGCTGTCTCCTCAGGGCAGACTGGAGGTGGAGGGGTGCTGTTTCATTAGGACAGACCATTACAGTTACATCTAGCAAAGACTCAGCAGAATCCAGGGTTCCAATGTCCCCACAGCCATTATTATCAACCCATATGTTCCCATCCCAATTTTCAGGATCCCATTCTTTTCCAATCAATGCCTTTAACAGTAGACACACCAGAAGGTTGAGATTTTAGCTTCTGTTGTAAATCTGCTACTTGCACAATGAGAATCTGGGTCTGGTTTTCAGAGATCTCAAGTCTGTGGCCACAGGAAATAAGATTTTATTTCAGGGCACACATAGAAACCTTTATATATAACATATGGCATTTAAGTTTCAGATTTGAAGCCTTCAACTCATCCATTTCTCTTATGACTTTATCCAGTATATCTAAGAACAAACAGCCAACACTATTATACTTCTTAACTCCACAAAACTCTGTTAAGGTATCAAAAACACTGTCACCCAGAGCCTTGCCTCATACAAGAGTGTGTTTAGGAGAATAGAATGGTAATATTTTGCATATCTCCATTGCCAACTCATGCCATGGACTGTCACTGCCATCTTAATTACTGGAAATGGAGTCATTAGTGCCTTTGAATCTAATCAGAGTAGAAAACCAATTGTAAAATCTCATTTTAAGATTCTTTTTCTCAAGAACCAATCCTAGTACCAAGCTGTATTTGTTAAGGTTTTCTAGGGAAACAGAACCAACAGAAGATATCTATAAAAAGGAGATTTTATAAAATGTCTCACACAACTGTGTGGATGCATGAGTCCAAATTATGTAGGGCAGGATGCATGAGTCCAAATTTTGTAAGCCAGGCAGCGAGCTGGCAACTCCAGTGAAGTCTTCAATGAACTCTCCAGGAGAGACTGGCTGGTTGGAAAAGAAGAAAAGGTTCTCTTTCCTCTCCCTTAAAATTCTTCAATTGATTGGGTTAGATCTAGCTGATTGAATGCTATCATTGTGGAACACATGCCCTTCCTTGATATAATCAGCCATGGATGCAATCAATTGACTGATGATTTAATAAACCAGCCTTCTGGTTTATTATCAGTCACAAATGTCCTTGCAGTAATGGTTAGGCCAGTGCTTGGTTGACCAGACACCTGGGCACCATCACCTGGCCAAGTTAACACATGAACCTAACCATCACAGTATCCTTTCACACATCAGCTTCCAAATAAGTCTTTTGAAAAAGGAATTTTTAAAAATCTTCTCAATAGCATACACTTAATTAACTTTGCAGTTAAGTAAACCTGAATTTGAATTCTAATATTTTTTTACTAGTGTTGTGTTGTTGAACAACAAATTTCATGTCTTTAAAATTTAGTTTATTCATCAATAAAATTGAACCAATAACAGAAAAAATTATTTCCAAGTTTATTATGAGTATTAAATATGAATATGTATACCTTGATAGACACTCTGTGAATGTAGGTTACTTTCTATTTTTTTATAAGGTATGACTGGAAGGAAGTCTAGAAATCACCTATTGTAACATGTTCCTTCTACAGCTAAGATGCTCATTGATGCACTCATTCAACAAATATAGATTACTTACTATGTGTTAATGGGGATTATTAGTAAATGGCAGTCAGTGTGTTATTACAGAAATAATGAACAGAGAAATTTACAGGGCAAGAAACTTTAGCAGAGAAAAATTAAATGTTATGGTGAGTGATGCAAAAGGCTGAAGAAAGATTGGAAGCAGAAAGTACTCTGAACGAAAGTGAGCTGAACATCCTCAGAACCTTGTGTTATGCAAGGATTTCCTAGAGTTCATACCCTAAGCACAAGCAACAACAACAACAAAAAAAAAAAAAAAAAAAAAGATAAGTGGGACCTCATCAAATTAAAAAAAATGTGCATCAAAAAGCTTTATCATGAAAGTGAAAAGATGACCTACACAAAGGGAGAAAATATTTGGAAACCACATATGATAAGGGTTTAATATCTGAAATACATAAATGAATCATACAACTAAGCAATAAAAATTAAACAACCCAATTAAAAGTGAGCAAAATGCTTGAATAGATATTTCTCCAAAAGGACATACAAATGACTAAAAATCATATGAAAAGATGCCCAACATCATTAGCTATTAGAGAAATGTAAATCAAAACCACAATGAGATACCATTTTGCACCCACTAGAATGACTACTATTTAAAAAAAGCAGAAAATTACAAATGTTGGCAAGGATGTGGAGAATAGGAACAAATACATTGCTGTTGGTAATGCAAAATGGTGCAGCCTCTGTGGAAGACAGTTTGGGAGTTCCTTAGAAAGTTTCATATAGAATAGTCATATGATCCAGCAATCCTACTAGATATACATCGAAAAGAATTGAAAGAAGGGCCTCAGACAGATTTGCACACTGATGTTAATAACAGCATTATTCACAATTGCCAAAAGATGGAAACAACCCAAGTGTTCATCAACCAATGAATGAATAAACAAAATGTGGTATATACATACAATGGAATATTATTTAGCTTTAGAAAGGAATGACGTTCTATGTTATGAAACCTTGAAGACATTAAGTTGAGTGAAATAAGCCAGACTCAAAAAGACAAATAGTGTATGATCTCACTGATATGAAAAAATTAGAAAAAGTTTATTTATAGAATTAGAATCTAGAATATAGGTTACCAGGGGTTGAGTTGGGGGTGGGTGGTTAGAGAATGGGGAGTTAATTCTTAATTTGTACAGAATTTCTATTTAGGTTGATTATAAAGTTTAAGAAATGGATAGTGGTAGCAGTGGCACAACATTGTTAATGTAATTAGCAGTAATGAATTATATATGTGAAAGTGGTTAAGAGGGGAAATTTTAGGTCATATATGTTACTAGAATAAAAATTAAAAGATAAAACATAGAACTATTTTATCAACCAGTGAACCCTATTGTAAATGATGGACTATAGTTAACAGTACAATTATGAAAATGTTCTTTCATGAATTATAGCAAATGTACAACATTAATGCAAGATGTTAACAATAAGGTGGTATAAGGAAAAAAAATACACCCTAATGTAAACTATGGACTATAGTTAATAGTACAATTTTAATATCCTTTTTTTTCAGTTTTAGCAAAGGTACCATACTAATGCAGTGTTAACAATAAAGTGATATATAGGAATTCTGTATTTCTTACATGATTTTTCTATAAATCTACAACTTTTCCAAGTAAAAAAAAAATTAAATGAGCTTGACTGGGTCAAAACACAGTAAGAAATCCAATGAGCAAAGAATAGAGCAAGCAATGCTATGTGGAGAGTGTAAGAAATGAATTTAGAGACATAAGCTGGGGTCTGATAATTAAGCAATTCTATGCCATGTAGTGAGAAAACCCTGGATGGTTTTAAACAAAGGAAGTGACATAATTTGATTTAAAGGTTAATTGTTTTTGCTTAGCCAAAGAGCTTCATAAGTTTCTACCTCAACCCAAAGATTATAGATGGTTTCCACTGTCTATACTTCAACATTTTTTCTTATTTTACCATATTGTATTCCATTCTTTTTGTAAACCATAACTCATGAGATATAAGCATGCCTTCCTTTTAAGTATAATGTATAATATTTCTCAAGTTTAAATATTTTTAAGCATAAAAATATGATTTCTTCAGGAATAGACTTAAAAAGGGTGATGTTTAATAAGAACTGGAATTATGCTAAGACTTATTCAAACCTACTTTGTTAAAAAAGTCCAGAATGATAAAGCTTGCTTCTGAAACCAGTACATTGTCCATTACTGGTATCACAGTTAAAATGCATTTTGTTTCTTATGATTTATCTGAAAAAGTAAGATTGAAATAGATTTTCATTACATGTCTGATTTCTCCCTTAATTAATAGTTTATGGTATTGAGATATATTGGCCTTCTAGTATATCTGGATTCCTATTCAGGTGTCAGTAATTTCCGTTTGTCAAATTCAATTTTTTTGTACTCAAACCAATTATTTTAATTGAAATAATTTTTGTAATTCTACATGGATAATAAGCAGCAAGCTAACTGTTTAAAATCCTGTAAAAGACTTAGCACAGTTTTAGTTTGAGTCCTAATTAAACTGCTGGCCAGTCTCATAAAAGATTAGTTAACTTCAACCTAGTTTCTACTCAGTAGAAAGGGTTAACAATGATATCTAGCTTAAAACATGCTCCATACCAGTAAAGTATTAGAAGTTGTAATAGTAAAGTGTACTTTAAGAACAGTGATCTAAAATACTTATTAGAGTTCAAATATTAAAGATAGAACCTATTCACAGCATGCTCTAATTTTGTAATTAACAATGAATCAAAAGAAGCTATTAAGCTTCTGTGGCATGTCTATTCTTAATAAACCTCATGCTGCTTAATGTTCAAAATTCTGTTGTCCTCTTAATATGTTTATTGGCTTTTATAGGATCAAATATGATTTTATATTTGAAGGATAATTATTTTCATAAAAATTCATAAATAATTTTTCCAAATACTTTTTTCTCCTTGCACATGATAACTATTTAAATTTCTGAGTTGCCTGCATGTTTTCATAGAATTGAAATATTGTCCAGCAATCATAGAAGAATTTCAGTGTGCATCTTTCTTCCCAATATTCTGATTTATTCAGCATGTGTTTAAAATTTCCCTGTTTTTGTTCACAGGCATGTCTGGTCAATGTTTAATTTTGGCAGACTTTATTAGTTTTCCATTGTACTGACTTTTTTTCTGTAAAGAACATCTACATTTACAGGGTAAGCATTTTCAATCATGCAAAGAAAATACTGCTCTATTAGATTCATTCTAATGGTATCCTGTTATTTAAATGCAAATGCTGACACAATCATAATGTAGTAAAATTTCCTTCCTAAGAAAATGATAGTTATTAGAATAGAGTATTTGGCTGAAGTGGGCATACTTTAAGAGATAAAAAATGATTATGTCCAGTTCTTTGTCCACCAAATTAGAGGAGAGAAAGCGATAACTCCAAATACATGCCATGCTGTGCTTAAAGTGGTGTTTGCTTATGCTCTTGGTGGCCTTTAAAAACATTACAAAAACAGAAAGGCAATACTGAAATCATAGGCCTAACAATATAGATAGCCTTATATTTTTATCCAGGAATC